>NW_026872717.1:0-136027 GCF_032173495.1 Musca vetustissima
GGGTATAATAAAACAACTGCAAACCCCCAGGACTTCATGAAACAAATACAACACCAGCAAAATTTTAATAAATTCGAAATAAAAGTTCCAGTTTTTGATTATCCCCCACGGTGCTTCAGTTATGTCAATCGTGAAGGAGTTCACATTCAAACAGGATATTTTTGGAAAACAATTGAAACATTCGTGATGTCGCGCAATGGTTCATTGCATTATGACTTCTTCAATGTATGGTCGATTGATTTGAGTCGGGAAACTGCTACGGATTTCATCATGAATGCTGGTTATAGCTTCATACCCACAATGGTTGTGCCCAAAGAAGACTATGAGAAGAGTAATGCCAGACATTTTGGACATGATTATCTGCTAACTGCCGCTGGCAAGGAAATTCCCGAAAATCAATATATGTTGATAACCTTCGATACCGAAATGTGGCTAATGGCTGGTGTAATTTTTATAATAATATTTCTAATTTTATTGCCAGTAAAACGGGCTTATTTCAATATAGTGGATATTTCTGGTTGCTTTCTAATATCCCTTAAAGTACTAATTTTCACCTATGACGGTGTGATACACGAAACGACATCTCTTAATTTTATTATCACAATGTTATTTCTCTGTATTGGATGTAACCTCTCCAGTATTTATATATCGCGTATTTATGAACCCGACTTGAACACCCTGCAGGACATTGCACATACAAATTTACGTTTACATGTATGCAGCCGTTTTATGTCATTGGAAAATGTACCGAAATTTATGTACGGGCGTATGTTCGTTGGCAACAATACGGTGTCTCAGCAAAATCGTCTAAATCTACATTTCCCTAATATTTTAATGGCAATGGATGATATTGTAGAGTTTCTGCTATTTCAACAATTGTATATGACAAGGCCAATTGCCAGATATATTCCGGATTCGTTTTACACGATGCCACGGAATGAAACATTTAATGTACACTCTACCTTATGGTTGAGGGTATAAAAACGGAACGGAATGAAAATTTTAATATACACTCCACCTTATGGTGGACGGTATAAACATAAATTAAAAGGCATTAAATCGGCCGACCGAAAATTTTTGCTCACTTCACCTTCTTTATACTGGCAGTTATTTAAATGAAAATTCCACGCACAGGTAGAACTATACTTCCGATGTAATAGAAAAACGGACGGGATTCTTTATAAAAATAAGAAGACCTATGACGACAAAGTTTTACAAGGATATTGTAGCCTACTGAGCACCACTCATGTTTCTAAAATTTCCACCATAATTTCCGCCAAGTTCTTGATAATTTTTGGATGGTTGCACGACGTGAAGGTTGCGCCAAATAATCATGTTATTTAGTTTTGTTGAAATCGGTACATACAGGGTGAGATAAAAAACTGCAACAAAGTCAAACGCCATAATTTTTAAATTTTATTTGTTTTCAATTTTATTGAATGAAAGCAGAAAATGTAGGAAATAGCATCAGATTTTAGAATAACCGTCACACGCTGCCCGAATGTTGTTCTGCGATATTTTGGCTCATTCCCGGCGACGCGCTTGCTTCAGGTAGCGTTGGGTAGTTCATTGGAACTATTCCGAGAAAGGAACGATCGGAACTATTTCCAGCTCTGTAATGAAAACAGTTCCTTTTTATACCCTCCACCATAGTATGGAGGGTATATTAATATGGAGGGTATAAAAATTCCGTTTGTAACTCATCGAAATATTCATTTCCGACCCTATAAATTATATATATTCTTGATCAGGGTAAACTTCTAAGACGATCTAGCTATGTCCGTCCGTCTGTCCGTCTGTTGTAATCACGCTAGCTTCTGAAGGAATTGAGATAGGGTGCTGAAATTTTGCATAGGGTTGTCTTTTGTCTGCAGGCAGATCACCTTCGAAGATGGGATATATCGGTCCACGTTTAGGCATAGCTCCCATATAAAAGTACCCGCCAAATTTCGGTATTTTGGGGTTCTTGAGCGCGTTTTTCAGCCGAATTCGCTGAAATTTGCTGCATTGGGTTCTTATTGGGTACTAAATGTCTCCACAAAAAATTATTAATATAGGTTCACTTTTTTTTGGTAGTCCCCATATAACGTTACCTCCTAACTTTCAGTATTTCGTATTTTCCGCCGAATTAGCTGTAATTTAATATTTTGAGTTCTTAATAGGTACCAAATTTTCCCACAAAAAATTATGAATATAGGTCCATTTGTTCGCATAACCCCCATATAAGGGTACCCCCAATTTTCTGTATTTTGGGGGATCTTGAGCGCGTTGTTAACCGAATTTGCTGCAATTTAGTATTTTGTAGTCGTATATGGTAACAAATCGTCCTACCAAAAATTATTAATATTCGCCCCCTTCTTGGGGTCGTCCCCATATAACCCCCGCATTTAGGCTTAGCCTCTGTGTGGGTGGTACCAGAAGGGGTGGACCGATATTCCCCATGTTAGAACATGAACTGGTTTGGAAGAAATAATAAGATGGGCAAATGTGGGATGAAGTCAACATTTTTTGAAACTAATTTGGTCCAAAGAAACATGGGGTCTAGGACCAATATTTAGAACCATAATCGGTTTGTAGAAATGTCGGTATAGGGACACTTTTTGGTGTGTTCCCTATATTTTTATTTCAAGTACCTGTCAGCATATCTATGGTGGAGAGTATCCAAAGTTCGGCCCGGCCAAACTTAACGCTTTTTCACTTGTTCTAATCTCGTTCCTTTTTGATTGCGTTCTTTTTTCTGATCTCGTTCCTTTATTCCCATATTCTTCATTCGTTCGTATTTCAAATTGTGTAAATAGTTCAATTTTATTTTATTTATTTATTTTTTAATATATTTTTATTTATTTATAAAAAAAAAGTATTTTGTGCTTATCGTCCTGCCGTTGAATTCTTTAGCTTCATTTTATTTTTTTTTTTTTAATTTTTGCAATTTTCAATTTTTGCAATTTTAAATTTTTGCATTTATTAACAAATCAACACGGAACTATGTGAGCGAAAAAAAAAACAAAAAGAACGACGCAAAAGAGAGATTCAAAGGAACTATGTAGGAGTCGGAACTATATGGAGCAAAGAAACTATAAACAGCAAAGGAACTATAGAGAGCAACGGAACTATTTGGAGCAAAGGAACTATAACGAGCAACGGAATTATAAAGAGCAAAGGAACTGTATTGAGCAAAGGAACTATTTGGAGCAAAGAACTTGTAGGGAATAAAAGAATTATATGGAGCAAAGGTAGTATATGGATCAAAGGAACTGTATTGAAAAAACGAAAAAACAAAACAAAAAGAACGATGAAAGAGAGAGATTCAAAGGAACTATGTAGGAGTCGGAACTATATGGAGCAAAGGAACAGTATGGAGTAAAGGAACTATATGGAGCAAAGGAACTACATTAAGGAACTAGTTCCTTTTTAAAAAAGGAACGAGAAAGATCGATCCGCTAAGTGAACTAGATTGTCCAACTCTAGCTTCAGGTGATCGACACTTTGGTATTTTTTATTGCAGACACAATTGTTCAACGGATTGGTATCCGATAGCCACTTGTGGTTTTCCAGCCAAATATAAAGAAATCACACTATGACGCTTGGATTCCATCACGAATAACTTTTTCGTCTGGAAATTGTCACAAAAATGTTGTTGTACGATTGTAAACAATATAATGAGCTGTCTTTGGATAATTTTAACAGCTGTCGGACGAGTGGTTTAGAAATGACAGCAGTCTGAAGTTGGTTGCAATTTTATCATCTCACCTTATATGCAGTTCATGGCATAATTATACAAGGCACTCTCATGGAGTCATATGTTTGCAATTTTTTCAAAAATTTGCCTTTGACAGTATTCAGCTTTCAAAATTTAAATGAAAATATCTTCCTTCGAAATGTACGTATATCAATGGCATGTGTTCAATGTATGTTCAATGGCACCAAATAATCAACGAGTTTCCGATTTTTCATGTAGATACAAATCTCATATTTATGCAATGTCTGATGGCTTATGTTAGTCTTATTTAAGTTTCCAATACAAATCGATTAGAAAATTTTCACATTGCTTAAAATGTTCCAATTACTTTTGTAAAATTAATAATGGAAAGATACGTCAAATTTCATGGAACATAAAATGCCAGGTGATATTTTCCACATCTGATATCTGTCGGATGCGTTAATGTTATATTGGTCAATTACAAAGATCTAATTCAAATATTTTTAAAAATTGCTTTAATTTCCGTTAAAAGTAGACCACATCCTGCCTACAAACAATTGAAATAATATAACGCATATGATATGAAGCAAATATAAATCAAGGGGGCATTCTATGAATGAAATTGAAATAAGAGTATATGGGAACAAAATCAAACGTCATAGCAGCGACTTACAGGAAAGACTGCATCTTACCGAATCGCCTAAAATTTCAGATCGATAGAGCATTTTTTTCTCATAAATACAAACATTGTTTACAGATTAACATCTGTGGAATATATCTTTATCTCAATTACTAGTGCTTCGCAAGGTAACATGTCTTCGGGTCTCAAACAAAAACCAGGTGCAAAATTTTAACTGCAAAGGAAAAGTAAAAAAATTAAATTGAAGTCAATAACAAAATCGGAAAAATATAAAATGAACAACAACATTTATTTAGTTTTTTTTTCATACACATTCAGACAAACCACAAACCTATCAAATGTGTGAGAACGCAGCACCACAACAAAGCCCACATAGCCGGTGAACAATGTCTGCTGCCAACAACTTAACTCCGGCGGATGGAAAACCAAAATATGTACAAAAATCATTGACAATAACATCGTTCGTTGCCAAATGGCCGCCGGTCTAAATGTAAACAAGCAGTCAAAAACATGATTCTGTCGTGCTAAAACCAATTGTCCGGCAACTTTTGTGAAAAGAGAGGTAATTAGATATTTCAGCACTGAGACATTATTAATTGAAACCCTTCGGAATGTTGAGGTCCTCTCTTTGTTCGAGAGATATTCTTATATTATTCTATCGATACAAGTCTCCATAGGGACATCTGCAAGGTATTCCGTCCAAAAAAGCTCTACTGTTCATAAGGTTTTCTGTTTGAGGAAAGTATTCTGTTTATAGAAATCCACTTAGAGGTCTTCAGAAAGTTCAATAAAATAATTTCAGGATTTTAATTGTTGGGCAACTTTAGGATACAGACAGGCAATTTGATATTACATTTTTTATACCCTACACCACACTGTGGTACAGGGTATTATGTCTTTGTGCATATGTTTGTAACAGGCAAAAATAATCGAGATAGACCCATGATTCCGTTTGAGAATATCCATAGAATCACTTTCTGAGTCGATTTATGCATGTCCGTCCGTCCGTCCGTCTGTCCGTCCGTCCATGTATTTTTGTTAACAAAGTACAGGTCGCATTTATGATCCGATCTGGATGAAATTTGGTACAGTGTCCTGTACCAATTTCTACTGAAATTGGAGAAAATCGGTCCACGCTTAGGCATAGCTCCCATATAAGGGTACCCCCCCAATTTTCGGTATTTTGAGGTTCTTTAGCGCGTTTTTTAACTGAATTCGCTGAAATTTGGTACTTTGAGTTCATATTGGGTAGCAAATCTCCTTACTTAAAATTATATATATATGTCCATTTTTTCGGGTATTCCCCATATAAGGGTACCCCCAATTTTCGGTATTTTGGGGTTCTTGGGCTCGTTTTATAACTGAATTCCCTGAAATTTTGTACATTTTTTTCTAGTAGTCCCCATATAACGGTACTCCCAAATTTTTGGTATTTTGGGGGTTCTGATCGTATTTTTCGACCGAATTGACTGTAATTTAGTACGTCGAGTTTTTATTAGGTAGCAAATCTCTCCACTATAAAAATAAATATAGGTCCATTTTTTCGGGTAGCCCACATATAAGGGTACCCCCAATTTTCGGTATTTTGGGGTTCTTGAACGCGTTTTTCAAGCAACTTCTTTGTAATTTGGTTTTTTGTAGTGTATATGGTAACAAACCTCCCTCCCAAAAATTATTAATATTCGCCCCCTTTTAAGGGGTAGTCCCCTTATAACCCCCTTTTTATACCCTTCCCCACACTGTGGTACAGGGTATTATGTCTTTGTACATATGTTTGTAATTTAGATATAGCTCCGATGTATAGTTTCGTCCGATTTAATGTAAATAGTGCACCAAACTCCCAATAGTGGTACGACTAAAGCAACATTTTGCGCAGAGTACTGAATTAGGTCCCGATTGATGTATGAGAAATTTTGTTGGAATCGGTTCAGATTTATATCTAAATATGCTATATATAGTTTAGTCCGATTTTATGTAAATGGAGCTACATACTGCCAATATTTATCCGATTGAGACAAAATTGTGAACAGCGAACTAAATTAGGTCATGATTAATGAATGCGAAGTTTTGTTGAAATCGGGTTAGATTTAGATATAGCTCCCATATATAGTTTCGTTCGATTTTATATAAATGGTGCACCAAACTTCCAATATTGGTCCGATCAACACAAAATTTTGCACAGAGTACTGAATTAGGTCTAGAGTGATGTATGCGAAATTTTGTTGAAATCGGTTCAGATTTAGATATTGCTGCCATATATAGTTTCTACAGGATATTGTAGTAATAAACATGTATTGCATGTAACCATAGTGGTGAAGGGTGAGGATATATATATATATATATATGAGAGCTATATATAAATGTGAACCGATTTTCACGAATCTTAGAACGTTTTATTCAAGACTCAACTTTGTTTACAATGTAACACTAACAGATGGGAGGGTATGCATAAATCAACTCAGAAAGTGATTCTATGTATAATCTCAAAAGGGACTATGGGTATATCTCGTTCTGTTCTCTAGAAAATGTACACTTATTTTTCTGGCAGTCCGTGAAAAAATAATCCGAATTTATTTAGTTTTTCTATCAACATATGATTATACCTTTCTGTCAATAAAATTGTACGGCTTTTTTAGAAAATATAATTGCTTTTGGGATAATTAATTTTGATCATAGATATAAATTCCAAAGGCAAAAATACGGTGAAAAATAAAAATCTACACACACATGACCGTTAAACCTTAAAAAAACCATTTCAATTACATTCTTGGGGTGAGACAAAAAAAATCTCGTCCTCAAATCCTACCACCATTTATTAAATGTGTTCCAAAATTAGAACCTTTTATGGTTAACCTAAACGGAACGGCAAACAGTATGACCTTTCACTTGTTGTCGGATACAGTGATTTGAAAACCATTCGAAAACTTGTTGTGTGTAAAAAATAGATTATTTGAGTTTGATAAACAGGTGACATAAATTGAATTATGTGTTGGAAACCACTTATTTAATAAGAACTTAAACGAGGTTTACCTTTCTTCGTGTGGGTTATGTGGACATATGGTGAGAATGCGTTAAGTTCGGCCGAGTCGAACTTTTCATACCCTGCATGTGGCTAAAAATTCTGATGGGATATTACCAACATGGGATATTTGTATGTGTAAATCTCAAAATAATAAAACGAAATTTGCATGAAATCGAATGAAACTACATATAAAATTAGACCCGATTTTCATAAATTGTAATAGGGTCCGATCTTGGGCCAAATACATGATCTGTTTAAATTTCATATAATTCGGAACATACACGAGGAATGTACTTTAAATAATAAAATAATACATGGACAGACAGAAGACTGATGGACAAACATAAATCGATTCGGAAGGTGATCCTATGCATATCCCCTAAAGTTACTATCGGACTATCCCACTTTCCTTGTGCATGTTACAAACACTTGCATAAAGGCGTAATTCCCTGTACTGCAGTATGGTGAACGATATAAAAAGCACTCACCATAACATTGCAATTTAATTATTGCAAGCATGCAATTTATACGAAGTAGACAATTTTTTAATTACTCGTAGTTGTTAGCAAAGTATCAGAGTTAGATATAACCTGCACAATAAATACCGATCCCTACAAGGAAACTAAATTTTTTTTTCAATATCCTTCAAGTGTCATTCTTTAAAAAAATTCACCAAAATATATTCTTTCTATATCCTTAAAAATATTATATAGTCCTTAATCCAGTGAGAGGAGCAGTATAGTCAGACGGGGCCGACCATATGATACCCTACACAACTACCACGAAAAGCTAACTTTCTGCGGTTCTATATTCTGAGCCTGGGCAATATTTCGTGATATTTGCACTTATTTATATTTGGTCACTTTAGGTTTTTGTTAATTTGACCCTCGGAATATTGACAGACCATCATCTAAACAGCCGCTCTAAGTATTTTGTCAGATCCCCTTCACCTTGTAAAATATGTGATGTTCTGCTATAATAATTGCCTCTAGAACGACTAGAAAATCTGACAAAATTAAAGTTTTCTGTTCATTGCACCCCCTCAATGAAACTACATGTACAATTTCAAAGCGATTAGCGCGACATTTCCGCCCTCTAATGCAGCAATAGTAATACTAGGCACATAGTCACCTTTACCTAATTACGGATAACTCCCACATCAGAGTACATACAGCCATATAATTGGTATCAATTTTAAGGTCAACAACTCTGCTTGGATATGCTATCAACTTCTCGGGTATATGTCCTTCATGAGCAAGTATATATGCCTCCAGAATAAAGATGTTGTAATTTTTCACACAAAAGTCAGCGTCCATTTGACCTGCTAAATATTGACGATCTTTATTAAAACAGGCATGCTTATTCTTTGGTCCGATCTCCTTCTCCATGCAAAAATTCGGGGTGTTTGGGCAATAATTGCGGCCTCTGGAGCGACCAGAAAAACTGACAAAAATAAAGTTTTTGGTCCCTTTAATCCCCTAAATATTAATCGATCTTTTCCATCCAACATGCAAAATTTCGTGAAGATTGGTCCATAACTGTGGCCTGTATCGTGTTTACAAATTATAATGGACAGACGGACGGACACACATATCTAGATCGACTCAGCTAGTCGAGATATAACGATCTGTATAAAGGTGGGTCTAGGACCAATATTTCGCGGCGTTACAAACTTTTGGGGCTGCACTAAGCTATAACACCCTGACAACATAGTTGTGTAGGGTATAAAAAGTATTCTTTAGGAAATACACACTTATTACAGTCCAATTGAATATAGGGTGCCACCACCTGGCGACACCGTCGACACTAGGTTTAGATCTCATGAATTCATAGAACGTTTAGCCCTCAATCAAACAATTTTCTGATTAATAACCACCACTTACCTGTTAAACATGTTCAACAAAGGCAGTAAACGCAAATAGATGGCGAGATAAGGACACTTTGAAAATTCATTCGTTGTATTTCGAACATCTGGCTTAATAGATTTTATTAGCAGGATGATCTGAATAGCTGAGAGGCATTTGGTTTTATTTCATATTTTAACTTAGTTGCGTTTATCAAAGTATAGATTGGTTTTAGTATTTACGTGGACATGTGGCTAAGAAGTTCAGCGAATAGTCTCCTCTACAGTGTTTTTGTATTTTCAATATTACAATTTGTCGAAAATATGAAACAAGTAGAGAAAGAAGAAATCATGGAATCAGAAATTAAACTACTGGCTATGGTGGATCATCTTAATGCTGAATACAATGTTGAATTGAATTTAATTATAAATATTGGTGAAAATGAAGGCGTGGAACTGGAGGCGATTTTACAGAATGTGCAGCTACCGAAAATAATAACTACTGCATCAGATGTAAAATTGAGTAATTTATATCGAAATTTCAATATGAACATACTTAGTCTGGTTTTACTGAAGCAACAGAATATGAACGAAAGTTTTATGGCCTTGGATCAACTGCTGTGGAGGCGGCATTATACCCCTATTATATTCATCTACAAAACAATGGAAAGCAATACAATTTTGGATATCTTTCAAAAAGCTTGGCAACAGGGTCACACATCCGTTGTGGTCTGGTGGCAAAATAAAGTCTTTAGCTATAACCCCTATCCCAGTATAAAAATAAAACAACTGGAAACCCCCCAGGACTTCATGAAACACTTACTACAACAGCAAAATTTTAATAAATTCGAAATAAAAGTGCCACTCTTTCATAATCCTCCACGGAGCTTCAGTTATGTCAATCGTGAAGGAGTTGAGATTCGAACCGGATTTTTTTGGAAAACAATTGAAACATTCGTGACGTCGCGCAATGGTACATTACAATATGAGTTCTTCGATATATGGTCGACTGATTTGAATCGGGAAACTGTTACGGATTTCATTATGAATGCTGGTTATAGTTTCATACCCACAATGGTTGTGCCCAAAGGCGACTTTGAGAAGAGTAATGCCATACATTTTGCTCATGATTATCTGCTAACTGCCGTTGGCAAGGAAATTCCCGAAAACCAATATCTGTTGATAACCTTCGATACCGAATTGTGGCTAATGGCTGATGTAATTTTTATAATAATATTTCTAATTTTATTGACAGTAAAACGGCTTTATTTCAATATAGTGGATATATCTGGTTGCTTACTATGTTCCTTTAAAGTACTGATTTTCACTTATGACGGTTTGCTACAAGAAACCACTTTTCTCAATTTTATTCTCACAATGTTATTTCTTTGCATTGGTTTATTTTTTACAGTTATCTATGGCTGTAATCTCTCCAGTATTTATGTATCGCGTATTTATGAACCCGACTTGAACACCCTGCAGGACATTGCTCGTACGAATTTACGTGTACAGGTATACGGCCTGGAATACGATCATTTAATGTCATTGGAAAATTTACCGAAATTTCTGTACAGTCGCATGTTCGTTGGCAACAATACAGAGTTTCAGGAAAATCGTCACAATCTGCATTTACCTAATATAATAACGGGAATGGAAGATATTGTAGAGTTTATGCTTTTTCAACAGTTGTATATGACTAGACCAATTGCCAGATATATCCCGGAATCATTTTACTCGATACCACTTTGCATTCCCATACCGCATCGTTCACCATTTCTGAATGATTTTAATCGGTATTTATCCTATATTCAGGATAGTGGGTTATTTAATAAATTCAAACTGGACAGCAAGTGGGATGGAATTTTGAGTTCAATTATACGATTTTTCCCCGACGAAGAACCAAATCGTTCACTGTCGCTGTTTTACCTTCAGTATGCATTTCTTTTGTGGTTGTCGGGATTGTCGATTGCCCTACTAAGTTTTATTGCGGAGATTTGTTATTGGCATAAGAAGAAATATAAAAAATCAATAATACAAATATATACATGAAAACATTAAATTATCATTTCCAAAAACAAAAATTATAAATAACATTAAGTCGTGGATATATAATCTTTTTAAATGAAATAAATAGAACTAACATTTAAGAGTTGTATTTAAATTATCTGCGATGCAATTTTCAAGCGCGCAAAAAATAAAATAAAAATCAATCCGAACATCGAACATTTTTATACCCTCCACAAATGGTATACTGACATTCAATCTAGAACTTCCGATGCAATAGAAACCAGTAAGGAATATTCAACAGATGAATCCTAACAGACGTCGAATTTTTGAAGGACCATTAACATGAAAATGGATCCATAAACATGTCATTCTGCAACCTATACAAATTTTTTTTCATTTGGTCAGACACAGGGTTGCTTCAAGCTAGGTTATATCTACTTCAGTACGCTGTGCCAAATTTTTTGACAATTGGCCTACCTTGGGGTCTTTGGTGAACCATTTATATATCGCACGAAAATATATATGGGAAACTTAACCCACATCATTAATAAAATAATTCAGTACGCTTTGCCAAATTTCTTGCAAATCGAAAGATATTTAGGGACTTTGGTACACCATTTACACAAAATCGGACGAAAATATATATGGGAGCTATAACTAAATCTGGACCGATTTTCAGGAAACTTAACATACATCATTCTAGACCTAATTCAGTACGCTGTGCCAAATTTCTTTCAAATCGAAAGATATTTAAGGACTTTGGTACACCATTTACACAAAATCGGCCGAAAATATATATGGGAGCTATATCTAAATCTGGACCGATTTTCAGGAAACTTAACACACATCATTATAGACCTAATTCATTACGCTATGCCAAATTTCGTGCATATCGAAAGATATATAGGGACTTTGGTACACCATTTACATAAAATCGGACAAAACTATATATGGGAGCTATATCTAAATCTGAACCGATTTTCTCGAAACTTGGCACACATGATTCTGGACCTAATACATTACTCTTTGCCAAATTTCGTGCAAATCGAGAGATATATAGGGTCTTTGGTACACCTTTTACATAAAATCGGACGAAAATATATATGGGAGCTATATCTAAATCTGGACCGATTTTCAGGAAACTTAACACACATCATTCTAGACGTAATTCAGTACGATGTGCAAAATTTCGTGCAAATCGAAAGATATATAGGGACTTTGGTACACCATTTACATAAAATCGGACGAAAATATATATGGGAGCTATATCTAAATCTGGACCGATTTTCAGGAAACTTAACACACATCTTTATAGACCTAATTCATTACGCTATGCCAAATTTCGTGCATATCGAAAGATATATAGGGACTTTGGTACACCATTTACATAAAATCGGACAAAACTATATATGGGAGCTATATCTAAATCTGAACCGATTTTCTCGAAACTTGGCACACATCATTCTGCACCTAATTCAGTACTCTGTGCCAAATTTCGTGCAAATCGAAAGATAAAGAGGGACTTTGAGGCCCCATTTACATTAAATCGGAAAATATAAATGGGAGCTATATCTAAATCTGAACCGATTTTTCCCAATTTCAATAGGGTTCGTCCTTGGGCCAAATAAGTGACTTGTGCCAAATTTCATCCAAATCGGATCATAAATGCGACCTGTACTTTGTTTACAATTTAACATCTACAGACGGACGGACGGACGGACATGCATAAATCGACTTAGAAAGTGATTCTATGCATATTCTCAAAAGGAACCATGTGTCTATCTCGTTTCCTTTTGCCTGTTACAAACATATGCACAAATACATAATACCCTGTACCACAGTGTGGTGAAGGGTATAAAAACGGGCGGGATTTTTATAATGAGGTCATTAAAAATACAGGTCCTATGCTGACAAAGTTTTACAATGACATATTGTAACATTTGACAACACATGCTTCAAAAATTTCCACCAAGTTATTGATAATTTTTGGACGTGTCTACAATCGGCGGTAAGTTATGTGGGAGCTATGCCTAAACATTCTTCATGCTCTGAAAAACATAATGGTCCAAATTGCAGACATGCAGGTTGGGTAATAGGGTTAGGAACCAGGGTTCGAAGAATGATTAAAATACGCTCTTTCTCACGAATGCTCACGGGCGAGAATTCGAATGTTTTCAATTTATCGCGAATGATGAAGTTACAATAAATCAACAGTCGGCATTGGACCGCACATGTGCACTCACAGAAAGCGCGAGCGTAAACAACAACCAATCCAGTCTCGTTTGAGCTGTTGATGAAGGTGCTTGTGTTGTCGCTTGTTTTTACGAAGTTTGTCGAGAGAGCGAAAGTTACTCTCGCACACTTTGTGTCTGTGTGACCAAACAAATGCATATGTATATTTTGCGACCCATGCAATACAGGGTTGCCCATATTCGACGAACCCATCTGGCAACGTCATAACTTTTGACAGAGATGTCACATCGCTTAATGACATACCGCGTTTGAAGCGTCAGTCCAAGCAGATTTTTACCATGAATCAATACACGCCACGCGAGCGCTCTGAAATAGTTGAAATTTACATTCAACAGAAGAAGTCAATTGTGAAAACTCAATGTGCTTTTAAAACATTAAAAAGGAGACTTACCAGTCGAAAAAATTTCGACTGGTAAGGCTCTTTCTAATTCGAAGAGGCCATATAAAAGTCGACCAAGGCGATCGGCCGAGAATATCGCTGAAGTACGATCTCAGCAGTTGGGCATGGCTCGGTCCACTTTACAACGGATTATTCGCATTGATTTGCATTTGTTCCCATACAAAATTCAATTGACGCAAAGAATGTTGCCTGCGGAAAAGCCTCGTCGATTGGAATGGGCCCAAAGAGTCATCGAAATGGCCGAAGATGACGAGCAATTTTGGAACAAAATTATCATGTCCGATGAAGCCCATTTCACATCGAATGGGACCGTAAATAAGCAAAATTTCCGTTTTTATGCCACTGAAAATCCTCAGGAGATTCAGGAAGTGCCTCTTCATGACGAAAAAGTCACAGTTTGTTGCGGCGTTAGTGCGAAAACGGTCATTGGGTCGTTTTTCTTCCAAAATGAAAATGGCCATGCTGTTACCATCAATCATGATGACCAATTTTGTGATGTCAATTATTCGTCGAAAGCGTATGAGGCAGTTCTGGTTTCAACAAGACGGCGCTCCACCGCACACAAGTCGCATAACATTCGATTTTCTGAAGAATTTGTTTCCGGGCCGTTTGATGTCGAAAATTTGTGATTTGGACTGGACACCGCGTTCGCCCGATTAAAAAATCTACTTGGAACAAATTAAATGATTAACATTGCCAACCGCCAAATTTTTATTTTTTTCTGTGATTAAAAAAACAAAAACATGGGTCCGTCGAATATGGGCAATCCTGTAAATGCACAAGCATTTGCATTCTCTCGCGAATGTTCGCATTGTACGAAAAATTCACGAACGATAAAATTTCGCTGCAAGCGTCGCCGATTCATTCGTTCGCGAGCATTTGTTGCGGTAGAACATTCTTTTGAAAAACTTAAAAAACAAATGTTCGCGAATTCTCGCGAGCACTGCTAAAAACAACAACAAACAAAAATAATATCATTAACACAAACAACGAAAAAATATGTGTGTAACAGAAAGTGTGTGGAATAACAAAACACATGTCCAACAACTATTGAGTTCACGAACGTCTGTTGTTATTGTTTTTGCCGTTTTGAGCATTCGCGAGAATTCGGGAATGTTTGTTTTCATTTGTGAGAGAATGTCAGAAAGAATTTCAACCACCAAACGAAACGAACGAACGTTGTTGTGTGCTCTCACTCGTTTGTGAGAGAATTTATCGCCATAAATTCATTATTAAAATGAGCACAAAACAAAAAGAATATATTTTGAATCATTCGCGAGCGAATTTTTGCGCACCCTGTTAGAGTGGTTTTATATCACTGTTCACCAAACAGGCGCCCGTGGGCGCTTTGGGAGAGTACCAATACAAACACAGTTCTGTGTTCGAACTCAACATTATTCTCGACATCGAACATGTCGTATGCTTTGCAATGCTTTAACATAGACGATCTGTACCGAGAGAGCGAAAATGACTCTCCCAACGGATCTATGCGTGTGTCCAACACAATCATAGCAGTTTGCATATGTATTGTTGGCTAACCCTGTTTTATATTTATCGGGATCGGGATCGGTTTGAGAGTTTCTCTCTCTCTCAGTGGTAAATTGTGATTTGTGTTGGAAAACATTACCACAGGTAGGAACAAAAAAGTACGAAAAGGTACCTAAAATTCTACTTCAAATGATAATAAATCATAATTATCGAGAAATATTGGCCAATATTTATACCAGTTATTTGCATAAATAATATATGTTATAATTTAAGCGTAAATGTATCCACGAATAATAAAAAATCAAATTTTTGTTTTGGTACGTTTATGACAATTCGTACCTTTTGTGAACAAAAAGTACGCTTGTTACTCGCTCAAGAGAGAGAAACTCTCAACACCGATCCCGATCCCGATAAATATAAAACCACGCTTAGGAACTTCAATACGCCGAAAATTAAACGCGACGTTTCAAGACATTAACCTATATTGATTAATTTGTGGAAATAAGTTTTGCTGCTTCAAGGAGAAAATTAAATTAATTAAAAACTTATTAATTCCAAAAATAGGAAGATACCATTCTATAGAGCCGTGCCAAAACATCGCCTGATATTGAAAATTACCTAAAAAATATATTGAAGCAATAAGTATTTGTAGGTCTCAAAAGACAATAACAAATTCTTTATTATTTTTTAAAATGACTCACATTGTCGCTATTAGGAACTTCGATGCACTCAATAACTTTCCATTACTTGTCCAAGACTGGATTTGTATTGTAGTGTTCAAAGCTCGCTAAATGAATTAGCGACTTCTTACAATTTCGCGCTCCTTTTATACTGTTTCTTGATTGGTAAATTTACAGTTGTAATGAAAGGGTATAATATTACAAGGTTGTTAGTGGAGACGTAAAGTAAATATACTCAAAAATAAATAAAGATAAAGTTGATCCGCTTCAATATAAATATATATATATATATATGTATATTCAGTAAAAAAAACGGCTAAAACCTTCACGATACCGCGATGTTTCCGAAAGCTGCTAAAATCTAAAAAAAATATTAAAAATGCAGCGTTACATTTATGTTGGTGGTCTATACCACAACATTGACCTATATGGAAAATGTTTTATACCCTCAGCCTATTGGATAATGAGGGAATAAATACATTGATATGGCAAAATATGTCTCATCGACATTTTGGTTTTATACCCTAAGTTTCTTTGATCCCAATCCGTTTCAGACAATTTTGAGTCAATGGCGCATGCCCATCCGTCCGCCTGTCTCTCTGACCGGCTGGTGCGCACGATAACTCTCGAAGAGAGTAACCGATTTTAACCAATTTTGGACATTACAATATTTCTTCCAAACTTAGTTCAAGTTCGAAGGTGGGGAATATCGGCCAACTTCTTCTGATACCTCTCCTACGAAATAGTGAAAATTGTGCTAAAAATTAATTGCAATGCAAAACATAAACTTACAGCCAGTTTAGTTGAAACACGTGTGCAAACTGTCAAAATACCGAAATTCGGCATTTAGGATTAGGATTATTTTAGTATGAAGATTTTCTACCTAGCGAGGATAAGAATATCAAATTCCAGCTGTTCAGATCTATATATAGCTTCCATATATATTTTCGGCCGATTTAATGTAAATGGTGCACCAAAGTCCCTACATATCTCTCTTAAGTCTAGAATGATCTATGCAAATTTCCGTAAAATCGGTTTAGATTTAGATCAGGTGTGCCCAAAATAGGTCCCATCGGCTGTCGGTGTGTGTCAAATTGCTCACACATACAATTATAAAAGAGAAACATCTGAAAATAAACAAGTGAAAACAAGTAAAAGTTCGGCCGGGATACCCTCCACCATAGATATACTGGCAGGTACTAGAAATATATAATATAGGGAACATACCAAAAAGTTGACCTACACCGACATTTCTAAAAATAGATTATGTAAACCATAACACAAATTTCAGAAATTTTTAATGGATAATTATACCTTTAGCCTTATGGCTAATGAGGGTGTGTACACTTTAATACGGTGAAAATGTGTCTCATCGAAATATTGGTTCTAGACCCCATGTTTCTTTGGACCAAATCTGTTTCAGAAAATTTAGATATCATCCAAACTTTGCCCATCTTTTTTGACTAAATGCGGCTATAGTTCATTATCGAACCTTACGTTCTAATTTTGTATCTCGTTATCCTCCGCAAGTGAAATGATTACAACAGAGTCTAAGAACCAAACTCAAAACGAGGAACAAATCAGGTAACTATTTTAGTATAAAAAGGGGGTTATATGGGGACTACTCCAAAAAGGGGGCGAATATTAATAATTTTTGGTAGGGAGACGACTACAAAATACAAAATTGCAGCAAATTCGTTTGGAAAACGCGCTTAAAAACCCCAAAATACCGAAAAATGGGGGGTACCCTTATATGGAGGGTATCCGCAAAAATGAACCTATATTCATAATTCTTTGTGGAGAGATTCGGTACCCATTAAGAACTCAAAATACGAAATTACAGCTAATTCGGCTTAAAAATACGATAAAAACCCCCAAAATATTGAAAATTAGGAGGTACCGTTATATGGGGGCTACCAGAAAATGTGGACCTATATTTCTAATTTTTTGTGGAGATATTTAGTACCCAATAAGAACCCAATGTAGCAAATTTCAGCGAATTCGGTTGAAAAACGCGCTCAAGAACCCCAAAATACCGAAAATTGAGGGGTACCGTTCTATGGGGGGTACCAGAAAAAATTGACCTATATTTATAATTTTTAGTAGGGAGATTTGGTATCAAATAAGAACTCAAAGTACCAAATTACAGCGAATTCGGTTGAAAAACGCGCTCAAGAACCTCAAAATACCGAAAATTAGGGATACCGTTCTATGGGGGGTACAAGAAAAAATTGACCTATATTTATAATTTTTTGTGGGGAGATTTGCTACCCAATAAGAACTCAAAGTACCAAATTTCAGCGAATTCGGTTGAAAAACACGGTACCCTTATATGGGAGCTATGCCTAAACGTGGACCGATATAGCCCATCTTCGAACTTGACCTGCAGACAAAAGACGTCTCTATGCAAAATTTTGGAGCTTTATCTCAATTCGTTTAGACGCTAGAGTGATTACAACAGACATACGGACATGCCTAAATCGTTTTAGAATTTTACGCTGATCAAGAATATATATATACTTTATAGGGTCGGAAATGATTATTTCGATGCGTTACAAACGGAAAAACAAAAATATACCCTCCATACTATGGTGGAGGGTATACATGTGTTTGTTTTCATACACTAACCGAAAAATTTGGGATATTTTTGGTAAACATTAGAGGGGAATAATTCGAATTATGTGACCAATACTTTGGCGGAGGGCAAAACAGAAACAAATATATCTTTAAATGGGAAAATGTATCATCAACAACCATATTTGCATTGAATATAATATTTTTTCTTCCTTCAAATTTGAAAATAATATTTTTACAAAATTTCTCACAGTATATGACATGGAAACAGAAGTTTAGAAATTTTTTTATTTAAAAAAAAAATACAATCACAAAACTTGAATGTATTAGTGTGGACAGCCCTGATTTAGATATATGCTCCCATACATATTTTATTTATTTGTACTATAATATAAATTAATCTCTTGCAAGTGTCGTTGAAATCGGTCCGTTGAAGAATCTACCAGACCAGTGAAAGGTCAATTCTATAGTAGACCCATTAAATTCTTATTATCTATTTAAGACCCATATGGGATCACGTGCCTACTTTTGTTCTGCTCTGTATGAGAGAAAAATAATTTTTTTCGACATAATTAATTTTGACCATAAACATAAATTCCAAAGGCACTGAAATGACAGGGTGAAAAACAATATTAAGTACATACACACACATGACCGTTACACACTTGAGAAAATCCGGTTCAATTACATTCCCAGGCAATGCCGAAAAAATGTCGTCGTCAAATCCGATCACCATTTATTAAATGTGTCCAAAATTAGAACATTTTGTGTGTAACCTAAAGCGAACTGCAGACAATATGGGCTTCCACATGATGTCGGATACTGAGATTTGAAAACCAGCCATCAAAATAAAAAATATCCAACGGCATTGTGACCGGTGTATTTTGGCTTCCACAAACTATTGACTGACAGAGTGCAGCTGCAGCTTCAAAATGCAGTCAAGACCAAACTGCCTTTGTGCCACCAAATTCCACTTGCATTCATTTTTGGTTCCGTGTTGCACTTGGTTGGTTATTTGGCTACTTGAACGTGGGCTGTTGCTGCTGAAGGATTTTGTTGGTTAATTTTTACTGCAAACACCAAAATATTTACGGAATGCAAATTAATTAAGTCATGTTCCTCGCAAAGCCCCCCCCTTCACCGTGCAAGTGCCGAGTGGCTGACAATCTTGCACAATTTGTTTGTTTGTTAGTTCGTTCGGCTCAGTTGGTGGGTTTTCTGGTCGGTTAGTTTGATGGTTGCTTGGTTGTTTGGACGATTTGATTGTTTTGTTCAGTTGACCGGATTGGTATGTGTTGTTGTGTGTTTGTATATTACGATTTGATTTGACTCCATCGAATTCGAATTCATTTCGATTTGATTTGGTCGAGTTGAGTCTATTTAAATGTACAAATTATTGCATATCGCGGTTATGCTATTTATTGCTGTATTATTTTCTATTTGATGTTATTTATTTCAAATGTTAACGGCAATTTACGTTAATTGCTGTTGATAGGCGAATGGTTTGTTGCTCTGGATTTATTTTTTTCGATACGTTTTGAAGGGGAATAAGAAAATAACAAATATATATGTGAGAACAATGCACAAAATACATTCCTTATCGCCGAGCATAAATTTTACTAATTTGTTATTTTATATTGAAGTCATAACGCAATAAACAGCACAGGGCACTTAAAAATATTTATAAAAACTGTTCCGTGTAAAATTGGTTTTATATATTTATTTATTAATACGTTAAATAAACACATGCAATTATTATATCATAACGACAAAGTTAGCACAAATCATTAACAAAAAGCACTTACCATAGCATTGTAATTAATTTATAACAACATGCTATTTATACACAGTAGAAAGATGTATAAACCTACAGTATTCATATACCAATGGAGATAACCATTCTTCATCATACCACTAACACGAAAAAGGTGACATTATGTTCCGACGTTCCGAACTTTTTATACCCTTCACCAAAATTTCTTAAAAAAGATCGAAAAAATTGCATTAAGTTTCGACGTTCCGAACTTTTTATACCCTTCACCAAAATGTCTTAAAAAAGATCGGAAACTTTATTATAATTGCAATTAATGGCAATTAAAAACCAAAAACCGGAAAATGGGTCATGTACCCTCTTTATATAAGAACCAGGAAAGCAGTCCGACTATACAGCACCCATTACCCATTTCCAAAATTTAAAATCTCTATCGTAAGCTCTTCTAGCTCTATCGTAGGCAGACGGACAGGCACGCATGTATCGATATAGAATATTATTTTGATCAAGAATATATTCTTTATGGGTTCTCAGATAAATATTTCGAAGTGTTACAAATGGAATGCCTAACATAATAAACACGGTGGTGGTTATAATAAAACAATTAACAATAGGACATCACGTAGGCTAGTCCTTAAAAATATATTCACTGTGGTACAGGGTATTATGTCTTTGTGCATATGTTTGTAACAGGCAAAAGGAAAGGAGATATACATATGGTTCTTTTTGAGAATATGCATAGAATCACTTTCTGAGTCGATGTATGAATGTCTGTTCGTTCGTCTGTAGATGTTAAATTGTAAACAATGTACAGGTCGCATTTATGATTCGATTTGGATGAAATTTGGCACAAGTCACTTATATGGCCCAATAACGAAGTCTATTGATATTGAAGAAAATCGAATCAGATTTATATATAGCCCCCAATATATATTTTCGTCCGATTTTAGCACCATTTGGTGCACCATTTACCTAAAATCGGACGAAAATATATATGGGTCCCTATAAATCTATCGATTTCACGAAATTTGGCATAGGGCACTGAATTAGGCCCAGAATGATATGTAACAAGTTTCGTGAAAATCGGTTCAGTATACATATAGCTCCCATATATATTTTCCTCCGATGTTATGCAAATGGTTCACCAAAGTCCCTATATATTTTGCGATTTCCACGAAATTTTACATAGTGTCAAGTTTCGAGAAAATCGGGTCAGATTTAGATATAGCTCCCATATATATTTTCATCCTATTTAAGATAAAGGAGGCACGAAAGTCCCTATATATCCTTCGATTTGCACGAAATTTAGCAATTTCATGTCAATGTTCCTTCGAAAAGGCGACGTCTGTTAGGATACATATGTAGAATATACCCAATGTGGTTAAGGGTTTCACATAGTCGGCCCACTCCGACTTTACTACTTTCATTAGTGGTAAAATATATGTCACTAATAGTTTTGTTGTAGAAAAAATAATCTTTATAAAATCCCCGCTAATTCTAGTCCTCGAAAAAATATTCTTTATGAAATCTAGTACTTAAAAATATTCTTTGTATATTCTTTTTTCAATTCAGCGCTTATTCTAGTCCTCCAAAATAATATGCTTCATAAATTTGATAATAATTCTAGTAATTAAAAAACAATCTATATAAAATCCACGCTTCTTCTAATCCTTGAAAAGGTATTCTTTTTAAATTCAGCACTTATTCTAGTCCTCGAAACAAATATGCTTCATAAAATTGATAATTATTCTAGTAATTAAAAAAAATATTCTTTATAAAATCCACGCTTATTCTAGTCCTTGAAACAAATATTCTTTATAATATTATCATATCCCGCCTTATCTTTATAATATCAATTGCATATGGTCTGCAAACCTAAATATGTATAGGGTGCCACATACTGGCGATTCCACCGACATTGAGCTGTGATCCGGTGAACGCACACATAGGACCGTTAGGTGACTAATGACCTGTGATTAATAGTTACTCCACCTGAATGTATTCGATTACTACAATATATGAAGAGATAAAAACTTTTTGAACATTTATTAGCTACAAAAATGACATTTACAAGTACGCCTCTGACGTAGTAATGGGAGGAAATTCAACAATGATATGCATAACTGGCAGGCTATTTAGTATTTGTTTCATTTTCAACAAGTTACGTTAATCGAAATTCGAGTGTTGGTTTAGTATTTACTTAGCAATGTGGTTACGAAGTTCAAGCAATTCTCTCCACTACATTATATATGTATTTTCAATATTTAAAATTGTCCTAAACATGGAAGAAGAATACATCATTGAATCGGAAATTAAATCACTGGATATGGTGGATTACCTAAATACAGAATATAATATTGAATTGAATTTAATAGTAAATATTGGTGAAAATGAAAACAAGGATCTGGAGGAGATTTTACAAAAAGTGCAATTACCGAAAATAATAACTACGGCATCAGATGCGAAATGGATTAATTTGTATCGAAATTTCAATATGAACATCCTTAGTATTGTTCTGCTAAATCAGCAGAATGTGAATGAAAGTTTTATGGCCTTAGATCAACATTTGTGGAGACGACATTATACCCCAGTTATGGTAATCTACAAAGCACCGGAGATTAATACAATTGTGGATATATTTCAAAAATCCTGGCAACAAGGTCACACCTCTGTAGTAGTCTGGTGGAATAATAAGGTCTTTAGCTATAACCCCTACCCCCGTATAAAAATCAAACAATTAGAAAAACCCCATGACTACGAAAAACACATGCAACAACAACTAAATTTTAATAAATTCGTAATAAAAGTTCCGGTCTTTGATTATCCTCCACGGTGCTTTAGCTATGTCAATCGTAAGGGAATTCACATTCAAACCGGATATTATTGGAAGATAATTGAAACATTTGTGACGTCGCGCAATGGTACACTGCATTACGATTTCTTCAATGTTTGGTCGGCAAATGTAAGTCGGGAATCTGTTACTGATTTAATCACCAATCATGGTTATAGTTTTATACCGACAACGATTATGCCCAAAGAGGACTATGATAAGAGTAATGCCATACATTTTGGTAATAATTATCTGTTAACAGCCACAGGCAAGGAAATACCTCAAAACAAATATCTGTTGATCACCTTCGATATGCAATTGTGGCTTATGGCCTTTGTAATTTTAATAATCATATTTTTAATTTTTGTGGCCATAAACAAGCTTTATTTCAGTATAATAGATATATCTGGATCCTTGCTATGTTCCCTTAAAGTACTTATTTTTATTTATGACGGTTTGCCACATCGAACGATTATTCTAAATTTCATTCTCTCAATGTTATTTCTCTGTATTGGTTTATTTTTCACAGTTAGCTATAGCTGTAATCTGTCCAGTATTTACGTATCGCGTATTTATGAACCCGACTTGAACACTCTGCAGGACATCGCTCGCACAAATTTACGCATACATGTACATAGCCTGGATTATGATCAATTTATGGCATTGGACAATTTACCGAAATTTCTCTACGAGCGTATGTTTGTCGGCAACAACCATGAGTTCCAGAAAAATCGTGAAAATCTCCACTTTCCCAATATGCTAATGGGAATGGACGACAATGTCGAGTTTTTACTATTTCAGCAATTATATATGACAAGACCAATTGCCAGATATATTCCGGATCCATTTTACTCGGTGCCACTTTATATCACCGTGCCTCATCGTTTACCATTTTTAAATGATTTTAATCGTTATTTATCCTATATTCAGGATAGCGGTCTATTTAATAAATTCAAACTGGACAGCAAATGGGATGGTATTTTCGGGTCAATTATACGATTTTTTCCCGACGGAGAGCCAAATCGTTCACTGTCGCTGTTGTACCTTCAGTATGCATTTCTTTTGTGGTTGTTGGGATTATTTATTGCCCTACTAAGTTTTATTGCTGAGATTCTCTATTGGCGGAGGAAAAATAATAAACCATTTATGAAAATTAATAAAAATCTAATGTCAACACATTGTAACTAAATATGTTAACGATCCTTTATAAAAATTAAACATATTATTTTTTATAATAAGCTATTTTTTTGGAAACTATATCTTTTAATGTGTTTTATTTTGGTTGTCAGTCGTCGTAAGACATTTTTTAAAATGTATCCCAATTTCTCACCTTCTACGGCCCTTAAAAAATGCCTGTATAGAAAATTCCCTAAATCGGTCGAGTCCTATATATGGGGACTATGTTATTGCATTGTGTGTTAGTCGATTGTTTAAGTTTTAAAAAAATAAATGCCATACATTCCCAACTAATAAAAAATTGTTTAAACAAAAAACAACAAACTGGGATTCAGCTTGACTACTTTGCAAAAACAAAATACAAGTGGTATCCCAAATAAACCGCCAACACTACTAAAAATAAATACCGATTTGCAGACTCAGGTAGAAACTTCAACATACCGATAATACTGGGCGTCAAAAATCGATGCTTGTTCTCGTCATTGAAAATTTTTTCTTTAAAAAATCTTCTATTGTTATACTCCCGTGAAAATATATTTACAAATCCTCAATTACATTGTGTACCAGTTACATTAAATCGAACGAAACCAGTAAGGAAAGCAGTAAAGCCAGACTGGGCCGACTATATGATACTCTTCACCACTTTGGTATACCTACATTATACATTGGGGATATATCTAAATCTGAACGGATCTTCACGAAACACATCATTCTAAACTCAATTCAGTACGCTATGCCAAATTTCGTGCAAATCGAAAAATATATTCGCGCTATCCCGAATTTCATGCAAATCGAAAAATATATAGGGTCACGAAACTTAACACACATCATTCTACTCTTAATTCAGTACAATATGAAAAATGTTGTGCAAATCGAAAGACAAATAGGGATTTTGGTGCACCATTTTTCTTAAATCGGACGAAAATATATATGGGAGCTATATCTAAATCTGAACCGATCTTCACGAAATTTAGCACACATCATTCTGGAGATAATTCAGTATGCTGTGCCAAGTTTCGTGTAAATCGAGAGATATTTAGGGACTTTGGTGCACCCTTTACATTATATCGAACGTAAAAATATATGAATATCTGAACCAATTGGCACGAAACTTAACACACATCATTCTACTCTTAATTCAGTACCCTGTGCAAAGAAAGATATTTAGGGACTTTTGAGTACCATTTACCTTATATCGGATGAAAAAATATATGGAAGCTATATCTAAATCTGAACCGATTTTCACGAAACTTAGCACACATTATTCTAGGCTTAATACAGTACGCTGTGGAAAATGTTGTGCAAATCGAAAGATAAATAGGGATTTTGGTGCACCATTTGTCTAATCGGACGAAAATATATATGGGAGCTATATCTAAATCTGAACCGATTTTCACGAAACTTAGCACACATCATTCTGGAGTTAATTCATTCGCTGCAATTTGGTGCACCATTTGTATTATATCGGAGCTATATCTAAATCTGAACCGATTTTCACGAAACTTAGCACACATCATTCTACTCTTAATTCAGTACCCTGTGCAAAGAAAGATATTTAGGGAATTAGGAGTACCATTTACCTTATATCGGACGAAAAAATCTGAACCGATTTGTCCCAATTTCAATAGGGTTCGTCTTTGGGCCAAATAAATGAGCTGTGCCAAATTTCATCCAATTCGAATCATACGCCCTGTACTTTGTTTGCAACTTTAACATGGACAGACGGACGGACGGACATGCATAACTAGACTTAAAAAGTGATTCTATGCATTTTCTCAAAAGGAACCATGTGTTTATCTCGTTTCCTTTTGCCTGTTACAAACATATGCACCACAGTGCGGTGAAGGGTATAAATATATATGGGAGCTATATATAACTTTAAGCGATTTCAACAAAACTTAATGCATTCCATTTTAGGCTCACCGCTATGCTATACAATGTTTTGTGTACACATGTGCGTATTAATATTATTAATTTGTGTGTGTGTGTGTGTGTGTGGTGAAGAGGGCGTATGATTGTTAATAAATATTATTAATCGCTGGCCGGAAGGGGCTTATGAATAATGTTTTCTAAATTTTAAGGTATCTTAAAAATCTCCACCATAAGGTGGACTTTAAAGTACCTAATATGGATCGGGACTTTTATATTGGGGGGCTATGCCATTAATCCTTTGAGCCCCGAATTTTTTTCCGCAAACTTAGAACAAATTTCTGTTCACAGATTTAATGCAACTATCTTAAATAGGATATGCACAAAATTTGACATCGATATATCCTTGCATTCGGGAGATACAGTAGATTCTTTCGGAAAAAATAAAGTCCAATATCAAGAAAACCAAATGCAAAATCGTCAGAAAAATCATTTTAAATTATTCTCTATATTCAATTTTACAAGAATCAACGATAATTCTGAGGGTAGAATTTGTACAATTTGAATACGAAGCGATTTAAATTATTTGGAATGTATACACAAATTAGTACTGTACACAAATTTACCATCTTCTCTACATTGAAAATCTGATAACTTTACCAAAATTTTTAATTTTTTTGATTTTTCTTTTGATATGTGTAGTCCATAATCAGGTCTTGACATATCTACTAGCTGCATATAAAATATAAGCTCTAAAAGATTTTGTTGCCTGTGGGCAACATTGGGCCACAAAGGGTTAAAAATTGTTGCCAGGGGAAAAAAAATCAAGCTATAGACACTCTGGTGGAAAAAAATGGGACAGGTCCTTGAACATAACAAAAATGATTCGAAGGGACATTTATGTGGGAGCTATATAGAAACATCAAATTATATTAAAAATATTCTACGAATAAGTTGTTCACCCAAAAAGATCCCAATTTTTTACAAATAAATATCGTGTTTATAAAAAACTTTTCTTTTGTAACCAATAGTGAAATTTTATGTAGAATAATTTTGTCTTGACGAAATACTCCCAAGATAACGTCGTATTGAACATTTTGACTTATTCCTGCAAAGGAATTTTATTAAAGTTTGCTGGAGTCAGCAATTATTTTGAATATAGTATTAAGCATTAGGAGTGGCGACAGTTGTCCTTATTGGATTTGTTTGGTCTCAAATATAGTATTAATCATTAGGAGTGCGGAGAGGTCTCTTTGTCTGAATTTTTAACAATAATTACATAGTGTCCTTTGGTCTTAAGTTAAAATTAAACGTCAAGGGCCCGGTAGATATCTTTCGTATCGTATCAACTAGGATAAAGCTAATCGGTGAAGATCTTCCTTACTTTTAACTTGGTTTTTGGTAAAAAATCGGCGATTTTCCAAAAATGTTTTTTAAAAGGTCCGGCTTTTTTTTTAATTTTAGTCAAAGTCAATAATCCTAGTTCATACGAGAGCCAGACATGTGCTCTTTTTAACACCGTTGGAATTTTCGGATTCCGATGTTCCTTCCAGTGGGGAGTTATCATGCCCGCCATCAAAAATAAGGACTTTTCTTTAATTACAAAAAACAACAACAAAACAATAACAAAAAATATTGTAAATTATTTTTCTTCTCTTTTAAATCTTCAATTTTACATGTGCAAAGTTACAAACATTAGCAAGCATTGATATTGATTTACCAGCCCATTGAAAATCTAGAAAAATTAAAATCGAGAATGGGGGGTTCCCTTAAATGAGTTTTCAATCATATCTGTAAAAAGGGACCCAAAAGACCCCTTCAACGAGTCGATTGGAGGTTATCACATTATTCGAAAATGTTGTCCACATTTATTTCAGTAATATCGCAAGGCACGATATACCTTAAATACTAGGGCTTCGAGAAATGAAAATCCGGACATTAAAATGGGAAAATTTGGGCCTTTTTAGGTTACCTCCGACGTTAACTTCCAAAGCGCCGTTACGCCCTTTCTCATAATCCGAATGAAATTTCATGATAATTAATAAAAAAATTTAAATTTGTATAATCGAGGAGTATTTAATTAAAAATATTCCTCAAAAAAATCCACTCCAGCCTTTGAAATATATTCCTTAAAAAATCTATGCTTGTTGGTCCTTGAAAAGCATTTCCTACAAAATCACGGAAAATCGTAAAAAAAATTCCTTAGACAATCTACACTCTTCCAGTACTTGGACTTCATTCCAAGTTTTAGAACTTTATTTTATTTCATTTTAAAATTTCCATCCCCGACTTGTTCACGTTTTTCCGAACACATAAATCTTCTTCATACATTGTATGGTGAGAATTCTCAAAATCTTCATTTATCGTTCATTCACACATCCCATAAATAATGAGTGGCGTTAATTAAATTTATTTATGTTGGCAATTAAATTCTGTCATAATATATTATAGGTTCGCATGCGCAAATGAGACCCTTTAATTACTCACCAAATATTTCAAAGAATAGTTTTTTTTTTTAAATAATGTGCTGAGAAAATATATTCCGTATGAAGCATCAAAACGAATGCAGACGCACTCGCGAATATATCACGAAAAAGTAAAGTAATTTTCTGCCAACTGACATCTACAGGGTAATTATAATGAATTATTGAATTTGGTTTTTATAAATATTTTAAAGTGTGTGTGTGCATGCTTAAATCGCTGCATATGTGTATGTAAATAGTGATGTTATATTTAAAGATTATTATTTTACAAAATGACATCATTACATTTAAACACAAATATTATTGCCTTCAACTTTTTGTTAAATGTTAACTATCGATTTTCTAGATAGTTCACATTTAACGAAGTATGGAAATATTTATTCAAATAAACCCATCCAATTGCAATTGTTTGTTTTTTTTCGAATTGCCGATGTCTAACAAACTTGAAACTTTATCACTACCTGACGTATCCTGCATATATATACAAATGTTTATTTGTGTTTACATACATATATAAATTCCATATATGTATGTATGCATATCACTGAGAAAAAAAACGACTCGTTGTCATTATTGCAACATTGTTGGCCATGATAATTGGCCATAAATTATTGCATTACTTTATGCGTTTGTTGAAAATTGTAACGTTTACTGTTTCGTTTGATGTTGCGCTTCGCATTCGACTGAAAATGAAATATGAATGAGCGTGAAAGCGTTTATGCTAATCTAGTTGAAATTATATTTCGTTTTTTGGTTATGACATTTGTTTTTTGTCATTGTAATGGAAATGTTATTGCCATATTTGACAGCTACCTCAATACTCTCGCGGATAGAAAAGGGTACTAAAAATTCATTTTTATCTATTGCTGTATTGTTTGTTTATAAATTTCCCGATGAATTTAAATACCGGACAATTTTTCTGGCATAGGTAGGATTAAATATTATATATGTTTATCGCAATTTAATTAAATTATAATTAAATAATTATTTAACGATACTAGAAATATACTTTATACCTATCTTAAATAAATATACTAAAATAGTTGTTAGAATTAATAGAGGGCCGTTGGGTATCAAATATAGTATAAGGCAATAGGAATTCCGACTTATTAGATTTATTGTGAGAATTAACAGAGTGTTGATGGATCCCAAATACAGTATTAATCATTAGGAGTGCTGAGAGGTGTCTTTCTCTGAATTTTACCAATAATTACAGATGGCCGTTTGGTCTCAAGATAGAATTAAAAGTCAATAGTCTCCGGTGAGGAGTGTATATATTCTTGACCAGAATAAAATTCGATGTTCATCTATGCGTGTCCGTCCGTCATTGATAGTACTCCTAGGATGTTTGGTATTGCAAATGGGATATATCAGTTGTCATTGGGTATATGTATATATATATATTCTTTTGATCAGATTTAATTAGCCCCGTTTTCATCTGAAGAGTCTGTAATTTGGCATTCCGTACTTTTAGAGCATAATATACATCAAACCGAGAAGACTTAATTTACTGAATGAACGGTTCCTCCCCATTTTCTGTATTTTGATGGTCCTTCTCGCTTTTTCAATCGAAGTGGCTGTAATATATCATTGTGGGTTTTATGTGGGTAAACAACTTATTTTCAATAATCGAAGGGATCCTATTAGTGAAAATTCATGGAGTTTTCACGTCTGGAACACAGAAAAAATAATTCATATATTATAAGAATAGAGTCCTAAAAGTGTTGCCAATATTGGGATTTTTGCAATTCATGAATACAATTCATAAAATTTTAAATAATTGTTTCTTAAATGTTGTTTCTTCTATTGCACATAAACTCTTTGTCGTATTAATTTCTCTATTTCGATTTTATGCTTGTTCTTCTTCTTTATTGTCGAGGCATTTATATCGAATAATTTGGAAAATACATATGCGAATTTTGTAACACCAATGCAGAGTTAAGGACCTCTGCATTGGTGTCTGAAATAATGAAACAATGGAATGCAAAACTAGTCACAGTTATGTGAGTAGAAAGTCGGTATTCAAATAAACGGTTGCAAAAGCAATAACCAACAAATTAAGGGAGATGTGGAGAACGATACCTAAAGAAAACACAAAACCAGTAAGGAAAGTAGTATAGTCGGACTGGGCCGACTATATAATACCCTTCACCACTTTGGGTATATTCAACATATGTCTCCTAAAAGACTGCGCCTTTTCGAAAGAACATTGGCATCAACTTGAACGAACTTGAATATAAGATCTTTACGCCTTTCTGGAACCTATGCTAAATTTCACTTCATAGAACCGATTTTCACGAACAAAATATATATGAGAGCAATACCTAAATCTGGAACGATTTTCACGAAGCTTATCGCACATAATTCTACGCTATGCCAAATTTCGTGCAAAGCGAAAGATATATATGGACTTCGGTGCACCATTTACATAAAATCGGACGAAAATATATATGGGAGCTATATCTAAATCTGAACCGATTTTCACCAAACTTTGCACACATCATTGTAGACTCAATTATGAACGCTATTCCAAATCTCGTACAAATCGAATGATACATAGGGACAATGTTGCACCATTTACATAAAATCGGACGAAAATATATATGGGAGCTATATCTAAATCTGGACCGATTTTTCCCAATTTCAATAGGGTTCGTCCTTGGGCCAAATAAGTGACCTATGCCAACTTTCATCCAATTCGGATCATAAATGCGATCTGTACTTTGTTTACAATTTCACATGAACAGACAGACAGACGGACAGACATGCATAAATGGTCTTAGAAAGTGATTCTATGCATATTCTCAAAAGGAACCATGTGTCTATCTCATTTCTTTTTGCCTGTTACAGACATATGCACAAAGACATAATACCCTGTACCACAGTGTGGTGAAGGGTATAAAAAGAGATAAAGAAAAACGATCAAACAGCTGTAAAGAAGATGAAAGTAGGAAACTAGTCGTGATATTAATGAAATCTTTACATTTTCTGAAGAAAAAAATTACTTGTATTCAAAGCGAGGTAATAGTACATGTACCTGGAACCATGTACCATGGAATAAAATAAAAACCAGTAAGGAAAGTAGTAAAGTCTGACGGAGCCGACTATTCACCACTTTGGGTATATTCAACCGATGAATCCTAACAGACGTCGATTTTTGAAGGACCATTAACATGAAAATGGATCCATAAACATGTCATTCTGCAACCTATACTTAATTTTTCATTTGGACAGATAAAGGTTTGCTGCTTGGTGCATCATGTACTTAAAATCGGAAGAAAAAATATATAGGAACCCTATCTAAATCTGAGCCGATTTCAAAACTTTCCACACGCTAGTTTATATTAACTTCAGTAGGTTGTGCAAAATGTTGTGTAAATCGATCTTTGGTGAACCATTTCTTACAATACGTAGCACACGGTACGCTATACAAAATTCAGTACATTGTGCAAAATTTTGTAGCAAACGGCCTAACTTTGGGTCTTTGGTGCACCTTTTATTTAAAATCTGACGAAATTTTACATATGGGAGCTATATCTAAATCTAATCCTATTTCACATAAACTTGCCACAAGTTATGTTATAGTAACTTCAGTACGCTGTGCAAAATTTTGTGCCGATTGGACCCTCCTCTATGAAGCATTTATATCCAACTTCTAGGTTATACTAACTTCAGTACGGTGTGCAAAATTTGTGTAAATTTTGAGTAAAATCGGACGAAAATGTATATGTATAAGCTATATCAAAATCTGAACCGATTTCAATTAGACTTGCCAGACATTAACTTATATTAACTACAGTTCATTGTACAAACTTGTGTGGCAATCGGACAACCTTTGGGTCTTTATTGCACGATTTTCATTACGCTATGCCAAATTTTGTGCAAATCGAAAGATATATTGGGGCTTTGGTGGACCATTTACATTAAATCGGATATATATATATATATATATATATATGGGAGCTACTAAATCTGAACCGTTTTTCAGGAAACTTAACACACATCATTGTATACCTAATTCATTATGCTGTGCCAAATTTCGTGCAAATCGAAAGATATATGGGGACTTTGGTTCACCATTTACATTAAATGGGAGCTATATCTAAATCTGAACCAATTTTCAGGAAACTTATCACACATCATTCTAGAGCTAATTCATTACGCTGTGCCAAATTTCGTGCAAATCGAGAGATATATAGAAACTTTGGTGCACCACTTACATTAAATCGGAAGAATATATATGTGGGAGCTATATCTAAATCTGAGCCGATTTTTCCCAATTTCAATAGGGTTCGTTCTTGGGCCAAATAAGTCAACTATTCCAAATTTCATCCAAATCGGATCATAAATGCAACCTGTACTTTGTTTACAATTTAACATCTACAGACGGACAGACGCACGGACGGACGGACGGACATGCGTAAATCGACTCAGAAAGTGATTCTATGCATATTCTCAAAAGGAACCATGAGAGATTTGGGGAGATTTGGGCGATACAATACGATTTGATCGATTGAGCATGGCTTAGAATGTGATCTCGCCATTGATTTTAAATATGAAAAGAGGTTGCAATAAATTTGCCACTGTAATGTGATGTGAATGAGTGAAAGGTGTTTACCATGACTGACAAAGTAACTAGTGTATGGTGTAAATGTCACTTAAGACATTTTAATAAATTTAAGCCATGAACAGACAAGGATTATATATATATATATATAGTTTTTTTTTTCAAACTATTTTTTTAAAATACACCAAGGACTATTAAAATTACCCTTATGTGACTATGCCAACATATGAACCTATATTAAAATTGTCTGCATAAATGTTTCTTATCCTCAAAGAAACAGGAAAAACCCAGCTTCATATGGATCTAAAACAAACACATTTCAATCTCAAACATTCAAAGAAAAGTAGCTATAGATGTGTAAAATTTGCGATATCGAGACAGACATGACTAAATCGACTTATAATTTTATTCTGATCAAGAATATCGTGTATTAAAATTAGTTCGTTTGTGCTCTATCGGCTCACTCTATTATATATATATATATATCGGCAAACAAACATATATATGCAAAGACATAATAAATGAAAGCATGTCTGTAGATTTGTATCTCAAAACATTTCTCTATTTTTGTTCTGTTTCGTGACATTGAAAATCGCTGCGAATGGCAATGAAGCTATTCAACAATTGTATTTACGTCTAGTATTCGCATTGATTGCAAATAATTGTTCTCTATTTGTGCGTCCCAAAATAGTAGCGGAAATCAAAGAAATCGAAAGTTCATTGAACTAAAATTTGGCAAACACAAAATTGTAAATACAATTAAAGAGAAATATAAAGTTGGGCGAAGGCGCCTTTTGGTAAATACGTTTTTTGAGAAAATAGACCTACAACTTTTAAAAAAGTGAGCGGTACCTTTAATGGTACTATGTCAGCATATGGCTATGTCAAAAGTAGATCTATAACGACTAATTCACCCTCCAAATACGCGGAATACCGAAAATATACCTTGGGGGTTAATCATTTTTATACGCTACACAAATATATTGTCAGGGTATTAAAGCTTTGTGCAGCCCCAAGAGTTTGAAACGCCGCGAAATATTGTCCTAGACCCACTTTTCATATCTCGACTAGCTGAGTCAATCTAGACATGTGTGTCCGTCCGTATGTCCATTGTAATTTGTAAACACGATACAGGCCACAGTTATGGACCAATCTTCACGACATTTTGCATGTAGAACAGGTTCTGAGATAGGTTTGTGGTAAATATAGGTTATAAATACTTAATTTTTGTAGGGTTTTTCTGGTCCAAAGGCCGCATTTATGGATCGAACATCGCGAGATTTTACAAGGATCGGGTCAACAAATAAGGATATATGCTTTTATAAAGAGCGGGCAATATTTAACGGGAGAAATGGACGTTGACTTTTGTGTGAAAAATAAAAAAATATTTTTTTTAGATATTATTTAGTAACCCACTATCACACTAGAGGGCGAAAATATAGCGCCGATCGCTTTGAAATTTCCCACGAAGTTCCAGTTATGGTCAAGGACAACGCTTATGATTTTCGGTGATGGTCAGATAATAATTTTGGGATGAAGTGGACCGAAAACTTAATTTTTTTGTGTGAAGGGAATATGGACAAATAAGTAGAAGGACTGTACAGGCCTTGCACCTAATCGGGCAAAAGGGTGCAACTATCCCGTCAAATGTCAAATTTCAGAAAGGAAAATGTGTTTAAAACCTTCAGAAAATGGGGCATATCATTATAGGGGGAGCATGTCAAAGTGAGTACCTATATAGACAATTTCTGGAAATATGTGTATTACCCTCCAGAACCGCAAATTTTGGATGGAAAATGTAGGTAAAAGTTTCTAAGTACAGAAGATGGGCGGTACCATTAAATGAATATACACCAAAGGATGAACCTATCTCGAAAATTGTATTTAAATATGTTTTCATCCACCAAGAACCCGAAATACCGAGAACCAAAAACCCGAATACCCATATAACCCCTACTTTTAAAATAGGGCGAATATTTATAATTTGTTGGAGGGACATTTGTTACCAAATACGACTACAAATTACAGCGAATTAGATTTAAAAACTTCCTCAAAATACTGAAAATTGGGGGTACCGATAAATGGGGGCTACCAGAAACAGTAAACATATATATATTGGCACCCAATGAGAATGTAAAATCCAAATTACGTAGATTTCGATTGAAAAATGTGTTCAAAATTCGGCAAAATACCGAAAATATACAAGTACTCTTATATGGGGAAAAATTGACATATATTCATAGTTTTTAGTGGAAAGATTTGGTACCCAATAAACCAAAGCAAGGTTTATTGATAAGGTTAACCGGCGGGCGATATTTTTGCTTTTTTTTTTTTTTTTGCTGTCAATATTTTAATCGCGAAATATCAACCAGAACCGGATAAAAACTCCAAATATATTTAAAAAAACCAGCAAGTAAAAAACCAGTAGTAAAGTCGGACTGGTCCGACTATATGATACCCTTCACCACTTTGGATATAATCAACATATATATCCTAACAGACGTCGTCGGAATACAAATTTCAGTATGTTGTGTCAATCAATTTACATTAAATAGGACTAAAATATATATGGGAGCTATAACTAAATCTGAACCGATTTTTACGATACTTATAACACTTCACTCTTGACCTAATTCATTACCCTATGCTAAATTTCGTGCAAATCGATAGATATATAAATACTTTGGTCCACCATAAAATCGGACGAAACTATATATGGGAGCATAATCTCAACCTGAACCGATTTTCACGAAACTTATAACACTTCATTCTTGGGCTAATTCAATACCCTATGCAAAATTTCGTTCAAATCGAAAGTTATATAGGGACTTCGGGGCACCATTTACATAAAATCGGACGAAACTATATATGGGAGCTATATCTAAATATGAACCGATTTGCACGAAACTCATCACACGTCATTCTACACTTAATTCAGTACGCTATGCCAAAATTCGTGCAAATCAAAAGATTTGCAGGGACTTTGGTGGAACTTTTACCTAAAATCAGGCGAAACTATATATGGGAGCTACATCTACATCTGAACCGATTTGCATGAAATTTAGCACACGTCATTGTACACTTAATTCAGTACGCTATACCAAAATTCGTGCACATCTAATGTTTTTCAGGGACTTTGGTGCACCATTTACCTAAAATCGGGCGAAACTATATATGAGAGCTACATCTAAATCTAAACCGATTTTCCCGAAAATTAGCACACATTATTGTCGACTTAATTTAATAAGCTATGCCAAAATTCGTGCGAATCTAATGATTTTCAGGGACTTTGGTACACCATTTACCTTAAATCGGACGAAACTATATATTGGAGCTATATCTAAATCTGAACCGATTTTCCCGAAATTTAGAACACACCATTGTCAACTTAATTTAGTACGCTATGCCAAAATTCGGTCAAATCTAATGATTTTTCAGGGACTTTGGTGCACCATTTACCTAAAACCGGGCGAAACTATATATTGGAGCTATATCTAAATCTAAACCGATCATATGGTGTAGGGTATACAAATGTCCTGCATATGCATGTTATTTTCCATTGTCTGTATATCTTAAGTATTTAGAGAATATCTGCTATAAACAATTGGCCATTGTTTTCTTTTTTCTTCACGGGTGTTCATGACAATCACATTTTAGCGGCACAATTGTTGCGTCTCTATTTTTATCAATTCGATTTGCTTTTCACTATCAAAAATTGTACAATTAGATCATTTAATTTTACCAATCAGTCTCTTTGCCATTGTTCAGGCTGTAGGAAGTCTCAAGAAATTCCACAGAAGTGAATTAAAAACAGCAAATTTAAATAAACATTGAAATATATTTGACGAATAATAATAAAACGATGTAAGAAAATAACAAACAAATAAATAAAAACAATGTGGATGTCATTATTTATTAAAAAATTAATTTATTAAAAAAAAATATATACAAAAAATAAATTTATTAAAAAATAAATATAATAAATCTGTCAACAATATTAAAATAAAAGACGATTACACAAGCATATGAAAAATTAAATATTAAAAATAAATAAAATCAAAGTTATGAATTTCTATAAAATATGTGTGCTTATATTTATTACAAAATAAAAGTAATAAATCTATAAACAAAATTATAATAATTAATTAGACAAATAACTTAGAAATTACATATGTAATTAAAATTACCACATACAAATTATGTTATTCATCTCCTGCTTTTATTATTTGTGTTATATATTACTTAAAAGTTATACAATTTTCAAATCGATTTTCACGTATTGCATTCGAATTTGACCTTGCTGCAATTCTGAATTTCCCTAAATAATCAAAATAAATAAAAAAACTAAACTATTTATTTAATTTTTGTTTTGTTTTATTTTCTTTTTATAGATCACCCAAAATTACCAATTGTATGTAGCGAGTGATTCATTGGCAGATTTTTCGAATAAAAGCCAACAACCAGCAACAACGCAAATTGTCTTGCCCTCTACAACTACTGCTTAATATATAAGAAAAAAAAGGACCACCTCTCACCCCCATCAAAATGTCCCTTACATATAGTTTGCGAACACCTCATGTTCGCCATATGCGCAGTGAAGTCATCAATGATCCCGATACGCCTGGCTACAGAGTTAACTTTCATCAGCCAGTACTGGATTATTTAGATGCGAAGACACAACATTTCCATGGTTCAAGAACCCACACCCCATGGGTGGATGAATGTACACCCAAGCATTATCGTTCCACCTCAACGCTGAATCAATTGAATGCCGTCAAGACCCTTAAAGTCGAACATGATACCGACGAAAGGACAGAGGGCATCATTAGTGACTTACACTACCAGCACAAGGCTCCTTTCGATGAACTGCCGATGTATGATCCATCACATATCACCCGTCACACCCATCCCGATCAGGTGTCAGATCAGGCTCAGAAACGTATACGCTACTTGAATCAACGTCAGCTGGAAAATCAAATCAAAAAGGACACCATGGAAATTGTTGATCGTATCAATCGTCTGGAATTGGACAACAATGAGTTGCCACGTGAGGTCGAACGTCAGGTGCGTGGTATTTATTCCCGCGTTCTTCCACCCTATGAACCGCCTGAGTATTTGGAAGATCTTGATACGGTCATTGATCGCGCTGCCTCACGTGTACGTTCCACTTCACCCGATTCTGCATATCGTAAACCATATCCAAAGTATATGCAAACCATTGACGAACGCCGGGCAACAAAATTGTACAAACAAGTTGGTGCCTCTCTAAAGGAATCTAAGCGTATTCTGCGGAAAATGGACGATCGTGTGGAATGTGATTTCTACAAGTGCAGTTTGAATGACAAATGCTGGCTGTGTCGTAAGCTAATGCGTAATAATTCACGTCTGCATTATTATCCCAGTAACGCGAATCCGCTTGTTATGAGTACTCGTCGCAGGAATAAGGTTACTTAGATGTTGAACAATCAAGACAACTACACCTACATATTTTTAATATAATATACTAGCCATGAATTGAAGAATGTGTATATATTAGGACTTCGTATTTTCGACAAATAAATTAATTAAATATATTTATATGAAAAAGCAGTGAGCGGAGCAGTATAGTCGGACGGGGCTGACCATATGATACCCTACACAACTTCCACGAAAATATAACACTCTGTAGTTCTATATTCTGAGCTTGGGCAATATTTCGCGATATTTGCAACCTCTTGACCGATATTTGCACCCTCTTGATGTCAACAAATATTACTAATTAATATTTAGTACAGCTCTTTTAATTAATTCTCCAGATTACCTTCACCGTGAGTTGTGTTGTGATGTTCGACTTTCAATTGTGGCCTATAGATCGACTTGAAAAAAACACCAAAAAATTTAGTTTTCGGTCCTCTTCATCCCAAAACTTTTATCTGATCATCACCGAAAATTATAGGCGTTGTCCTTGACCATAACTTGAATCTCATAGAAAATTTCAAAGCGATCAGCGCTATATTTCCGTCCTCTAGTGTGGGAATGGGTTACAAAATAATATATGAATACGTAAATATTTAAGTGTTAAAGTGTTTAAATATTTAATTGTTACTCTCACATCCGAGTACATACGACAATATAATTGGTATCAATTTAAAGGATAACCACGCCTCTTGGATATACTACCAACTTCTGGAGTCTATGTCCTTCAGGGATAAATATATACACTATGAAATACAAATTTTGTAATTTTTCACACAAAAGTCAGGGCCCATTTGACCCACTAAATATTGACCGATCCTTATCAAAACAGGCATGCTTATTGTTTGGCCCGATCCCCTTCTCCATGTAAAAATTCGCGACAAAAATAAAGTTTTTGGTCCATTTCATTCCCTAAATATTAACCGATCTTTCAAAAAACAATAGGGGTCTTCATTGGACAGAACCCATCCTACGTCGACAATTTCGTGAATATTGATCCATAACTGTGGCCTGTATCGTGTTTACAAATTATAATGGACAGACGGACGGACGTACACACATGTCTAGATCGACTCAGCTAGTCTAGATATGATGATCGGTATACTTAAAGGTGGGTCTAGGACCAATATTTCGCGGCGTTACAAACTTTTGGGGCTGCACAAAGCTAATAATTAGAGGGCGGAAATATAGCGCTGATCGCTTTGAAATATTCCATGAAGTTCCAATGATGGTCAAGGACAACGCCTATTATTTTCGGTGATGATCAGAATAAAATTTTGGAATGAAGTGGACGGAAAACCTAATGTCTTTGTGTGTTTTCTAGTCGAATATAAGCCGAACATCATAACTCAACCCACCGTGAAGGGAATCTGGACAAGTAAGTAGAAGGGCTGTACTGAATATTTGTAATATTCGGAACATGTATGGAAGATGTGCTGTTGACCTCTAATCGGGAAAGTCGGGGCAAATATCACTAAATATTGCCCAGGCTCGGAATGAACATCCACAGAAAGTTAGAGTTCCGTGGCAGTTGTGTAGGGTATCGTATAGTCGGCCCCGTCTGACTATACTGCTCCACTCACAGTTTATACTTATTTTTCATTTTCTTAACACCACAAATTATATTTCACTCTTTGAACCTAAAATTAAAGTTCCAACCCCACTTGAAACTATACTACAGCGATTGAGTTAGGGAAGTGTGGCAAAAAACCCCGATATAATATAATACCGTTAAAAGAAACTTGCTTGAAATCTTCAAAATGCCGACAAATTTGAGATCTACAGTTATAATACCTTCTCGAATTGTCCCATTGTAGTACATAACCTGCCTGCAGACAAAATTTGGCGATCTATTTCAATTTGCTTTGATGCTATAGTGATTACAACAGACAGACGAACCTGTGTTAATCGTCATATATTATTACGGTGATCAAGAATATATATCCTATATATGTCTTGTATGGGGTCGGCTATGAGTTACAAACGATTTAGAAATGTCCGTCCGAACACCTCTATATCTGGCTGGTGCGCATAATATGGAATATTCGACCAACGAACAGTGTTGCTGATTTAGCACTTTTTAAACTCGTTAACCCCAAAAAAAGGGATCTAGCACCTTTTTAGCATTTTTAATTTGTGTCAAAATTTTTTGTATGTTCACAAAAAAAGTATCGTTTTTCGATTTCACATTAAAGTTTCCCTATGCTTCACACTATGAATTTCATTGTCCAATGTTCCAGTGAGCGGAACAATATAGTTGAACGGGGTCATCCAAATTATAACCTACTCAACTACCACTAGACTGCAAAACTAATTGCCATGTCGGTGAAAAATTCAGCTAGATATCAACCTCTCAACCGCTGAGTCGATCAAGACATGTGTGTCCGTCCGTCCGTCTGTCCATTATAATTTGTAAACACGATACAGGCCACAGTTATGGACCAATCTTCACGAAATTTTGAATGTAGGACGGGTTCTGGCCAATGAAGACCCCTATTGTTTTTGGTAAAGATCAGTTAATATTTAGGGGATGAAATGGACCAAATATTTAATTTTTGTCCGTTTTTCTGGTCGCTCCAGAGGCCGAAATTATGGCCCGAACGTCGCGAAATTTTACATGGAGAAAGGGATCGGGCTAAAAAACGACATGGTTGTTTTTGATAAAGATCATGGTCAAGGACGACACCTACAGTTTTCGGTGAAGTTGAGATTTCATTCAGGGGGTGCAATGAACCAAAAACTTTAATTTTGTCAGATTTTCTAGTTGCTCTAGAGGCAATTATTATATGCAGAATATCACATTTTTACAAGGTGAAGGGGATCTGACCAAATACTTAGAGCGGCTGTTTAGATGATGATCGCTCAATATGCCGAGGGTCAAATCAAAATTCACTTCAAGAAAAAAAAAATTGTGGAAAATATGCCAGGATTAGAAATTGGGGTTGTTGATCTATAATCGGTTAAAAGGGTGCAAATACTATGAATATTGCCCAGACTCAAAATATAGAACAGAAAGTTTGCTTTTCGTGGTAGTTGTGTAGGATATCATATGGTCGGCCCCGTCCGACTATACTGCTCCGCTCACTGGTTCATTCCTAGTTTTTGGAGTAAGGAAAGGACAAAAGTCGGACAAGGTCGAATATATGATACCCTTCACCATTTTTGGATATTATAAGAGATGTTCTTAAGATTTTTATGGTAACAGAACCATTGACAGGAAATCGTTCGCAATTGAATATATGTTTTTTATTTGAACGTACCTCAATCAATCCATACACCTGCCATTCGGCAATCAATGCAAACATTTTAATTCATCGGGCAGACTTGGAGTCGTTGATGTTACATTTATATTAATCGGATTAAAGAAAATTGGCACCCGATATTTGGAATGTTGCAGCACATCACACTGTGCAAAAGTTCGTCGGGAACTATATCTAAATCTGAACCAATTTCCGAAGGTGTGATTGGACCTTCCTTATTCGAAAACGACGATGGAACTACGTCACCGTCAATTCTGAGCGTTAGGTCTATTGATGTCCAACTTTTTTACCTGATATTGAATAAAACGACTTGGAGAATATGTGGTTTCAACAAGATTGTGTCACATGCCTCACTACTGAGGCAATATGGCTTTATTACATGAGACATTTCCTGTTCGCCTAATTTCTCGTCGTGGCAATATGAACTGTCAACCAATATCACACATTTTTACGATTGATATGCCCAATTTGGTGTCTCCCACATCCACTAGGGGTTTCCAATTTTCCTCAATATTCATGCTGGATAGATTGGCGCTGTAGCTATTCGTGAGGAATAAACCAGAGCAGAGAAATAAGAGGTGTTGCATATAAAAAAGTGCGTCTTATCCACATATGCCTGTCCCGGTCTGAAGATTTTACATTTATTGATATAAAGGCGATTGATGAGAGCAATTATCACAATCATTATGACTACCAGAAAATACACCATACACCACATGCCCCTATCAAAGGATACCAGCAGATATAAAGTTTAAATTCAAATTATTTGTGTACAACAAATAAATTTAGTTTGATACAGTTGGATTAGATTGAACGAATAGACACAATATTGAAATGTGTTATAGGAAAATTGGTACCATGAGAGTAAGTAAATATTATAATTTTAGTACAATTGCTACTTGATGAACTAGTAGAAGTTGAGGTGCACAACATCAAATATCGTTGAACACAGAGCAGAGCGCAGCACTCATTGGTTAGATTTCTATAGTTGTGGCTACAGAGTAAAATTGATATGAACCCTTGTCGAAAGTAAATATACTGTACGCACACAACTACTAGTTAAAGGACCATAATCATTGTTTGCAAACCCCAATAAGGATAACAATTGTCATGGGCTGGTCAATTGATTCCACTTATAGTTCTTACTCAAATCAAGTGGAATAACAATAGATTAGGGACAGCAATTGAATTTCAATTTTAACATTTAGTTGATTGAATTGAAGATCAAATTCGTGGCATATAAATAAAGTCATGCTTTCGTTTTTGACATCAGTAAGACTACTGCAATGGGGTTGCAAGCATTGACCAAGTGTATTTTCATTTTCTTCCTGATTCTTCAATTTCATCGAAACTGCTGTTGCAACTCCGAAAAATGGGAAATTATAAACTACTTCAATGACTTGGAAGCTATTCAAATGAATTTGTTCATAGACATCAATGGGCAAGCGGAATCAGGTTTCCACGACATTATTTTAAAATCGAATATTCCAAAAATTATTATTAAGAGTGAAAATGCGTCGAGAGAAAATTTGTATAAAGAATTTAATATGAATATTTTAACGGTGACCAGAATTGATGCAAATAATCAAAATGTGACTTTTTCATTGATGGACGAACTATTGTGGAGGCGACATTACACCAAAATTATTGTGTTCTTTGAAAGTGATGATGACACGGATGAACATCAGCTTGTAAACCTATTTGAAGATAGTTTTAAAAATGGTTATCTATCTGTTTTGGTCTTGTGGCATAATGACACATACACCTATACACCATATCCCCAGATACGAGTTATACATTTGAAGGACTACGTGGAATTTGGAGAGCTACAAAAACGAAGACCCTATAATTTCAATAAATTTCATATCAATACAGCATTTGTCGAATATCCACCACGTTGCTTTAGTTTTCATAATCGTCAAGGTGAACTAATTAGATCCGGATATTTTTATAAGATTGTGGAAAATTTTGTAAAACATCACAATGGTACGCTGCAGCCGGTGTTTGTTGATGCCTGGGGCATAAGTTTTAATGAGACGTCCATCGTAGATCTGGTAAATAATCGTGGCTTTAGCTTTATTCCCACCTATTTAACGGCTAGTAAGCACTATGAGAGCAGTGATTGTATTCACTTTGGCAAATGTTATCTACTCGTTCCGGCTGCACGGGAAATCAAGCAGAATTTATATCTGCTGGTATCCTTCGATAAGGGCATGTGGTTCATGGTGGCTCTTCTGCTAGTGATACTGACTGCAATAGTTGCTCTTATCAATCGCCTTTATTTCAATAAACGTAACGTTATCGAACCTATAATACACGCTCTAAGGATTATAATCTTCATATCGGGTCAGGTATTTGTGAATAAGACGCCCTTATTTTATATGCTACACCTGTTATTTCTCTGCATCGGTTTATTTCTCACGAATAGCTACAGCGCCAATCTTTCCAGCATGTATACCTCACGGATATATGAGGAAGATTTGAAAACCCTACGGCATGTGGGACGCACAAAAATGGGCATACACACCTACACATTGGACTATAAAAACTACTTAGCATTGGAGAATTTACCCGACATTGTCTATCAGCGTATCTTCACTGGCAATAACACCGAATTCTATATCAATCGTAAATCTCTAAATATTGTCAACATTTATATGGGCATGGATGATGTTATCGAGTTGTTGCTATATCAGCAGATACATTTGAAAAGGCCATTGGCTACGTATATCCCCGAGCCATTGTTTACAACGCCCATGTCTGTTTCAATGCCGCATCGTTTGTCATTCGTCGAGTATTTCAATCGCCATTTGTGGTATCTGGCTGACAGTGGATTATTAAACAAATTCAAGGCAGATAGTAAATGGGATGGTATTGTGGGCAGAACCATAACATTTTTTCCCGATACTTCACCAAATCGAGCCATGTCATTGGCGTATTTAGAATATGCCTTTGTAATGTTATTAATTGGATTATCTGTGGGTCTGTTGATATTCATTGTGGAAATGTTAATAGCTAAGAAAAAGAAAATTAGATTAAACATATAAAATGTGGAACAAATAAAAAATATGAATTTTATAGTAAATTGTCCAAAAATAAAATGTTTTACTTTGTTTGCAATGATCGTCAAAAAATGTACCCATGGATTTTCATGTTAAAAAAAGTTAAGTTTATTACTCACCGGGACCTCGTCCTTGTAAACCACACAACACATGTTTTTACGTCAAACCATATAGGGTACGTTAATGCTAACAAATGTCAAATATTGCAATGGAAATTTCAAATGACCAAGCTAGATTTGCGATCATTCATTGGAATGTTTGAAATTTTTTAGCATAAACGTACTCTGTACGGTTTGACGTACAAACAAGTGTTTTGTTTTTTTTTTACTGGGACTTAAAAAAACTTGAAATTTGCCATGCCTTTTGGGGAACTGCTTCGGTTTGAGCTGATGGAGAGAGTGGAGAAGTAGGTCCCATCTACCAGAGAGATTGGACCTATGGGTCTCTTTTACAGACTTGATATAGGTTTAGCAAATTGGAAAATTAATTATGGGAATGAAAGCCCTTGTACACTAAGAAGGCGGAAGTACAAATCTTTCAAGGTTTAGATATTTATTTTTAATTTTTCATGAATAATAAATAAAAAGCTGTATATCTTCGCTTGCGTTTATTTTCAGATGGTATGAGAAAATTTTTTGTAAAACATACCCCTCATCTACTTCGAGTCCTTGTGGGTTTACTTCATCACCAAAGACGAAAAAACGAAATTCGTATCAATCATTGTCCGGGAAATTTTACGTCTACGAATGTCAATAAACTACAAAGTAAGTGTATATTATTTTATTATTATAATAAAATGTGCATTTTTTGTATAACTGTTTTCAAATATTTTTATTATTTTTCCACCAAATCGTTACTTCTTAGCCGACTTACATTTAGCTTAGCTCTTAAAATTTCCCCAACAAATATTAAAAAACCCACATAAAATCCAATGAATAACATTACAAAAGCATATTTTAAATATGACAGTGACATGGCTCGAATTGGTGGGGTATCGGGGAAAAATGTAATTGTTCTGCCCACAATAGCATCCCATTTACTATCCACCTTGAATTTGTTCAATAATCCACTGTCGGTCACATACCACAAATGACGATTAAAATACTCAAAAAATGGTAAACGATGCGGCATCGACACAAACATGGGGAGTGTATACAGCGGTTCTGGCATATACTTCACCAATGGCCTTTTCATATATAGCTGTTGATATAGCAACAAATCGACAGTATCATCCATGCCCACATATATGTTGTCTATATACAAATTTTTACGATTTATATTGAATACGGTATTATTGCCAGTGAAGAAACGCTGATAGATAATGTCGGGCAAATTCTCCAATTTGAAGTAGGTGTTATAGTTCAACGTGTACGTGTGTATGCCCAAGTTGGTGCGTCCGACATCCTGCAGGGTCTTCAATTCTTCTTCGTATATCCGTGAGGTATACATACTGGATAGATTGCCGCTATAGCTATTCGTGAGGAATAAACCAATACACAGAAACAAGAGGTGCAACATAAAAAAGAAGAATGTCTTTTTCTCAAAGACTTGGCCCGATATGAAAATTATAATCTGTAGGGCGTATATTATAGATTCGATCATGTCGCATTTATTGAAGAGAAAACGATTGATGAGAGCAATTAATGCAGTCAGAATAACTAACAGAAGAGCCACCATAAACCACATACCCCTGTCGAAGGATACCAACAGATATACATTCTGATTAATTTCCCGTGCAGCCGGAACGAGTAGGTAACATTTGCCAAAGTGAATACAATCACTGCTCTCATAGTGCTTACTAGCCGTTAAATAGGTGGGAATAAAGCTAAAGCCACGATTATTTACCAGATCTACGATGGACGCCTCATCAAAACTTATGGCCCAGGCATCAACAAACACCGGATTCAGCGTGCCATTGTGATGTCTTACAAAATTTTCCACTACCTTATAAAAATATCCGGATCTAATTAGTTCACCTTGACGATTATGAATACTAAAACAACGTGGTGGAATTTCTACAACTACAATATTGATATGAAATTTATTGAAATTATGTGGTCTTCGTTTTTGTAGCTCTCCAAATTCCATGTAGTTCTTCAAGTGTATAACTCGTATCTGGGGATATGGTGTATAGGTGTATGTGTCATTATGCCACAAGACCAAAACAGATAGGTAACCATTTTTAAAACTATCTTGAAATAGGCTAACCAGCTGTTGTTCATCCACGTCATCATCACTTTCAAAGACCACAATAATTTTGGTGTAATGTCGCCTCCATAATAGTTCGTCCATCAATGAAAAAGTCACATTTTGATTATTCGCATCAATTCTGGTCACCGTTAAGATATTCATATTAAATTGTTTATACAAATTTTCTCTCGTTACATTTTCACTATTAATGATAATTTTTGGAATATCCGATTTCATACTAATGTCCTGAAATTCAGATTCCGCTTGTCCATTGATGTCTATGAATACATTCATTTCAATAGCTTCCATTTCATTGAAATACTTTATAATTTTCCATTGTTCGGAGTTGCAACAGGAGTTTCGATCAAAATGTAAAACCAGGAAGAAAATTAATAGCCGCTTGGTTAATCCATGCAAAGCCATTGCTCTAGTCTTACTGATGTCCAAACTAGACCATGACTTGATATTTATGCCACGCATTTATCTTCAAGTCTATTAAATGAAAATCAAAAGTCACTAGTATATTATTATTACATTTGATTTGAATAAAAACCGTAACTCGAAGCCCATGACAACTGTAATCCGTTCGGGGTTTGCAAACAATGATTATGGTCCTTTAACTAGTAGTTGTGAGCATATTTGTGTATATTCAGTGCATTTACTTTCGACAAGGGTTCGTATCCACTTAACTCTGTTACCACAACTATGTATATCTAATGAATGGGTACTGGGCTTTGTCGAACACAGGATAATTCATGTTATGGACTTTTTTATTGAATTTCAGTTTTTCTATTTGGTTCAAGACAAAACAAACTATCCGAAAGCCAATACCAAAATAAATATTATTAGTTTCAAATTTTGTACAAATTGTACTATAAACCAGTACGGTAAAGTAGTAAAGTCGGACGGGGCCGACTTTATGAACACCACTTTGTGTATATTCAACAGTTGAATTCTAACATACGTCACACATTTTAAGGTCCATTAACATGAAATTGGATCCATAAACGTGCCATTTTGCAACCTCTACTAAATTTAATAATTTGGGCAAATATAGAGTTGCTTCTTACAATGGAAAAAAATTTCAAATCAATTCTAAGCAAATATAAATCGGACACCCGTTGATTATTTGGACGAAAGTATATATATATATATGGGATATATATCTAAATCTGCACCAATTTTCATGAAATTTAACACACATCATTGTAAACTTTATTTAATATGCTATGCCAAATTTCGTGCAAATCGAGATATATATAGGGACTTTGGTACACCTTTTACATTAAATTGGACGAATATATATATAGAAGCTATATCTAAAACTGAACCGATTTTTCCCAATTTCAATAGGGTTCGTCCTTGGGCCAAATAAGTAAAATATATCAATTTTCATCCAATTCGGATCATAAATCGGACCTGTACTTTGTTTACAATTTAACATGGACGAACGGACGGACATGCATAAATCGACTTGGAAAGTGATTCTATGCATATTCTCGTTTCCTTCTGTCTGTTACAAACATATGAACAAAGACATAATACCCTGTACCACAGTGTGGACGATATAGTAGACGTAGCAAATTTGAAGATCCAATGAAGTCGGACGAGGTTAATTATGTTATCTATTTTTATTAATCCATACATTCTGAAATATATACAAAATGTCATGTCAATTGGACAGACTTAGAGTTATTGATGTACCATTTCTACAAAATCGAACAAAAAATATATAAGAGCTATATGTAAATCCGAATGGATTTGAAGTAAATTTAGCACGAATGAATGTTGGGTAACACTGTGAGTCAAAATCAAGGTCATAATCTGTGGTGTGGAAACTTGCTGTTGGAGATGAAAGACCTTGATGAGTATATGAAAAAAAGGAAAAATTCACCAAAGGTCATAGTTCGGAGTTATAGTGTCAACCCTGTCTACCCTAGTATACATGAAAATATATCTTTATATGTTGATATTTAACTGTGACATTTTAACGTTTTAATGGTCTATTCTCGATTTTACCCGTTTCTTGTCACTAAAAGCCTATATATTAAGTCGGCCGATCGTCGAAAATGTCGATAAAATCTGAGAAAAAGTCGATGTTGACCGGCATCTTAGCAGTCGTAACATCGCCCAGGAACTAAAAATCGACCATAAACCATTTACAATTGACCAGAAACGGCCAGAATTGGCCAACAGGAGAGTGACTCGCCAGAAACTTCGTAAAAATCGACTACTAAAGTTTTTTGCAAAAAGAGAGAAGGACTTCTAAGAAATTGAAGTTACCTTTAAAAAGCAACAAATCATACAACAAAACGGTGCCTATTTGGCCCAAATCGAACATTCCGAAGCATATAAACCCTACGGTCAATAACCGGGTACATTTGTACCTTTTTTTGAATAAAAATGCTGTAAAATTTTTAATAATGGAGATATTTGGTTCAAATTTTTTTAAATGATAATCTATCTAAAACAATCATAGTAACTTCCACGAGTCGCCCTGATGGACCCATATTGTCTAGGGCCACAAAAATTTGCAGAGGGGTTGAGGAACATCTAAATAAGATCCCAATAAAAACATAACTAATTCGAAAGCTATAACGAATTTACTATGATTGTTTTAGATAGATTATCATTTAAGCATGGATTTAAATATATATTATTTTAATGTATATATAATTTTGAGTTCCTACACCTAGACCAGATCCGCATAGACTAATTTAAAACAAAAAACCTCACGATAGTCCAATTTTTTAATGAGTTACAGAGCTATCTTTGGATGGGTACAAATGTACCACGGTTATTGATCTACGTATACTTTTTTGGTTATTGACCGAAGGGTTAAATAAAGTCCTATAATTAAAAAAAAAATAATGGATTTATTTTTCCCCAACCTAATGTATATGTATTTCAATAAATTCAGTATACATTCCTTATTAAGCAGAAATATCTGATTCGTCTGAAAATTGTGAAAATCGGGGGTTCTCCAAATATGGACGAATATTAACTATTTTCAGCTAAGGTATATTTTGCCTCATAAAAAAGTGACGCATTTCTAAAGTTTAATTTTTCCAGAATTTAATACACATATATTGCATAATGTTTCCAACTTATTTTTTTAATTATCCTCCAGATCTTTATTACTTATCCGACTGACATTTCGCTTAGCTTTTAAAATTTCCCCAACAAATATCAACAAACCCACAGATAATACAATGAATAACATTACAAAAGCATATTCTAAATAGGCCAGTGACATGGCTCGAATTGATGGAGTATCGGGGAAAATGTAATTGTTCTGCCCACAATACCATCCCATTTACTATCCACCTTGAATTTCTTCAATAATCCACTGTCGGTCACATACCACAAATGACGATTAAAATACTCGATAAATGGCAAACGATGCGGCATCGACACAAACATGGGGAATGTAAACAGCGGTTCTGGCATATACTTCACCAATGGCCTTTTCATATATATCTGTTGATATAGCAGCAAATCGACAGTATCATCCATGCCCATATATATGTTGACGATGTTTAAATTTTTGCGATTTATATTGAATTCCGTGTTATTGCCAGTGAAGAAACGCTGATAAATAATGTCGGGTAAATTCTCCAGTGCTAAGAAGGTTTTATAGTCCAACGTGTAGGTGTGTATGCCCAATTTGGTGCGCCCAACATCCTGCAGGGGTTTCAAATCTTCTTCGTATATCCGTGAGGTATACTGGAAAGATTGCCGCAATAGCTATTCGTGAGGAATAAACCAATACACAGAAACAAAATGTGCAGCATATAAAAGAAGAGTGTCTTTTTCTCAAAGACTTGGCCCGATATGAAAATTATAACCTGTAGGGCGTACATTATAGATTCGATCATGTCGCATTTATTGAAGAGAAAACGCTTGATGAGAGCAATTAATGCAGTCAGAATAACTAACAGAAGAGCCACCATAAACCACATACCCCTATCGAAGGATACCAACAGATATAAATTCTGATTAATTTCCCGTGCAGCCGGAACGAGTAGGTAACATTTACCAAAGTGAATACAATCACTGCTCTCATAGTGCCTACTAGCCGTTAAATAGGTGGGAATAAAGCTAAAGCCACGATTATTTACCAGATCTACGATGGACGCCTCATCAAAACTTATGGCCCAGGCATCAACAAACACCGGATTCAGCGTGCCATTGTGATGTTTCACAAAATTTTCTAAAATCTTGTAATAATAGCCAGATCTGATTAGTTCGCCTTGTCGGTTATGGAAACTAAAACAACGTGGTGGATATTCCACAACTGCTATATGGATAGGAAATTGATTCAAATTATAGGGATTCCGTTGTTGTAGCTCTCCAAATTCCATATAATTCTTCAAATGTATAACTCGTATCTTGGGATATGGTGTATAGGTGTATGTGTCATTATGCCACAACACCAAAACAGATAGATAACCATTTTTAAAACTATCTTCAAATAGGCTAACCAGCTGCCGTTCATCCTCGTCAACACTTTGAAAGAACACAATAATTTTTGTGTAATGTCGCCTCCACAAAAGTTCGCCCAATAGCGAAAAGCTCACTTTTTGATTATTCACATCAATTCTGGCCACCGTTAAGATATTCATATTAAATTGTTTATAAAATTTTTTTCTCCTTACATTTTCACTATTAATGATAATTTTTGGAATATTTGATTTCATAGTAATATCCTGGAGTTCTGATTCCGCTTGCCCATTGATGTTTATGAATAAATTCATTTCAATAGCTTCCATTTCATTGAAATACTTTATAATTTTCCATTGTTCGCAGTTGCAACAGGAGTTTCGATGAAATTGTATAATCAGAAGGAAAATTAAAAGTCGCTTGGTTAATCCATGCAAAGCCATTGCTCTAGTCTTACTGATGCCGAAAAATGGCCATGACTTGATTTTTATGCCACGCATTTGATCTTCAATTCCATTAAATAAAACTCGAAATTGAAATTCAATTGCAGTCCTTAGTCTATTATTTCTCCATTTGATTTGAATAAAACCCCTAACTGGAATCAATTGACTAGCCCATGACAACTGTTATCCGTTCGGGGTTTGCAAACAATTATTATGGTCCTTTAACTAGTAGTTGTGAGCATATTTGTGTATATTCAGTGCATTTACCTTCGACAAGGGTTCGTATCCATTTTACTTTGTTACCACAACTTTGTATATCTAATGAATAGGTACTGAGCTTAGTTGCACACAGGATAATTTATGTTATGGATATTTGTAATGAAATTAAAATATGTTGTCGAAAATAGACAATTTATTTTCTATTTGGTTCAGTTCAAGGTGTATTTAAACAGATACAACAACAAAAATATTCAGTTCAAAACAAACTATGCAAAAGTCAATATTAAAAAAATATTATTATTTCAATTTTTTTTTACAAATAAAGAACTTAAACCAGTAAGGAAAGTAGTAAAGTAGGGCAGGGCCGACTATATGATACCCTTCACAACTTTGGGTATATTCAACAGATAAATCCTAACAGACGTCGCATTTTTTAAGGACCAGTAAAATGAAATTGGATCCATAAACATGAAATTCTGCAACCGATACTAAATTTTTCATTTGGTCAGATGTATATGCTATATCTAAATCTGAACCGATTTTCAGGAAATTTAACACACATCATTCTGGACCTAATTCAGTACTCTGTGCCAAATTTCGTGCAAATCGAAAAATATAGAGGGACTTTGGAGCCCATTTACCTTAAATCGGAGCTATATCTAAATCTGAACCGATTTACTCTCGGGTATAAAAATGGTTAACAACAAAATTTTGGGGACTGAAAATGAATAACAGACGTGTGTACTAAAACAAAAGAAACCTAGGTAAAGCTCAAACAGACGTCGGACTGTACAACACCCTTCACTACATTGGGTACATTCAAGATATGGCCTTAACCCTTTCAGTGTTTTTGTCGAATATATTCGACATTTAAAAGTACTCTCCTTCTTTGCGATTTTTCAATTATCCTATGTTTTTAATTTTTTTTTCTGAAAGACAGAAGAAACTGGCCGAGGGTTAAAATGACAATTGCTATTTTTTCTAAACTATGTCCTTTTTATGATTTTAAATACAAAATTTTAGATTTTTATTCTGATAAAATTTTGTTTTGACACTGAAAGGATTAAGATTCTTATAACAAACGCCCTTCTCTAATGATTTTGGCCGCTATGAAATCGAACAAAATTATGTATAAGTGCTATATGTAAATCCGGATCGATTGGTAACATCCTATTGGGGATGAAAGACCTTGGTGAGTATATGAAAACTCCAAAAGAAAAATTCGCCTTTGGTCAATTTTCGAATCATTTTTATACGCTTCACCACACTGTGGTACAGGGTATTATATCTTTGCGCATATGTTTGTAACAGGCAAAAGGAAACGAGATAGACTCATGGCTCCTTTTGAGAATATGTATAGAAACACTTTCCATGTAAAACTGTAAATAAAGTACAGGTCGAATTTATGATCCGTATCGGATGAAATTTGGCACATCTCATTTTTATGACCTAAGGACAAACCCTATTGAAATTGGGGAAAATCGATTCGAAGTTGTATATATCTCCCATATATAATTTCGTCCGATTTTATGTAAATGGTGCACTAAAGTCCCAAAATATTCTTCGATTTGCACGAAATTTGGAATAGCATACTGAATTGAGTCTAGAATGGTGTGTGCTAAGTTTCGTGAAAATCGGTTTAAATTTAGATATAGCTCCCATATATATTTTCGTCCGATTTTATGTAAATGGTGTATTTTGATTTGCACGAAATTTGGGACAGCGTACTGAATTACGTCTAGAATGATGTGTTTTAAGCTTCCTGAAAATCAGTTCAGATTTAGATATAGCTCCCATATATATTTTCGTCCGATTTAATGTAAATGGTGTACCATCGTTCCTATATATCTATCGATTTGCACGAAATTCGGGACAGCGTACTGAATTAGGTCTAGAATGATGTGTGTTAAGTTTCCTGCAAATCGGTTCAGATTTAGATATAGCTCCCATATATATTTTTTCCGATTTAATCTAAATGGTGCACTAAAGTCAATACATATCTTTCGATTTGCACGAAACTTGATATAGCGTACTAAATAAAGCCTAGAATGATGTGTGTTATGTTTTGTGAAAATCGTTTCAGATTTAGATATAGCTCCCATATATTTTTTCTCCGATTTAATGTAAATGGTGTACCAAAGTCCCTATATATCTTGTGATTTGCACGAAATTTGGCATATCATAATGAATTTGGTCTAGATCGATGTGTGTTAAGTTTCGTGTACATCGGTTTAGATTTTGATATAGATATACTTTCGTCCGATTTTAAGTAAATGGTGTACCAAAGTCCCTATATATCTTGTGATTTGCACGAAATTTGGCATAGCGTACTGAAATAGGCCTAGCATGATGTGTGTTAAGTTTCCGGAAAATCGGTTCAGATTTAGATATAGCTCCCCTATCGTCTGATTTTAAGATTAACACAAAATTTTACACAACGTACTGAAGTTAATATAACCTAGCGTGTGTGTGGAAAGTTTTAAAATTGGTTGAAATGGTTGAAATTGGTTCAGACTTGAATAGAGCTCCCATATATATTTTCTCCCGATTTTAAATAAATGATGCACCAAGAACTCAAAATGTGGCCGATATGCACAAAACATACTGAAATTAGTGTAACCTAACATGTGACAAGTTTCGATGACATCGGTTTAGATTTCGATATAGCTTTTGTATATATTTGCGTCCAATTTTAAATAAATGGTGCACCAAACTCAATAATGTTTATCAGATATTTATCCAAATAATCAACGGGTGTCCGATTGATATTTGCTTTAAATTGATTTACATAATTTTTTCCCGTTGTAAGAATCAACTCTATATCTGTACTCCTTTTTTATAATGTACGGATATATATAAATATTTTCTACATATGTATGTATGTATTGATTCGTCATACATGTTTTCGATTATACCACACGATTGAGACTACGCCTGAGGACTTTTTCGACACAACTTGGCGCAAACAATTATTGGCTTTCTAAATTTGTTAACACCTTTTTGCAAAAGTTTTCGAAACATGTAATTGTGTGACGCCCCCTATGTTAAATGTAAATAATGCCAACAAATACAAAGACAAAAGTATAAAGATAGGACAATTGATACGTAAACAATTTCCAACAGATGGCTTTTCCTCTGTTGTTACGATATCATAACAACAGAGAGAACAATATTAAACGTTTTTAATGCTATATCTTAAGCTTATTAAATACAAAAATATATTTAAAGTGCAGATCTCTGATTTTATTTACATTTTATAAACACATTATCGCGTATTGGCGTTTTTATTGTTAACATGCCTCTGTTATGCATGATTCCCCCTGGATGTGTTTTCATAAATTATTTTGTCAAAATGCATTTTGTCGAGTCTTTACGGTTTTTATGTCTTTGACAAATATTCGATTTTTTGGTGTTTCTGTAATTACACGAACTATTTTATAAAGTCATTTTTTCGATAACTGCATCGCATTCGGATTGCAAAAACAAACAACAATTATTAAAAAAAATTAAGACCTATTCCAACCCATTGACTGGCTTTACACCTGCAACAGTTAGTTGCTTCTCATCACTGCAGCCTTTGCTTTGTGTGAATTTTTCCTTTATTTATTTTTGGGGGTTGTTGGTTTTTCATGCCAATTTATTTTATTTTTTTAATTTTTCTTTTTTTTCGAACAGCCACGAAATAACAACCGATACAACAAGCAAAACATGACTTTTATTAGTTTTGCTTAAAGGTTTCGGAGTCAGTCAGCGAGTCAGTCGTTGGTAACATGTTATTAACTGGTGTCGGTCGGTGTTGTTCACTTTTTTTCGACGGCTATGCAGATCTGAGCTGTTAGATAAATCTATGTTTATTTTTGCCAAAGACCTCAATCACCTACAAACATAGCCAATGTGTTTTGGGTTGCACTTGCCACCGCGATCACCACGACTAAGACGACGACGGCGACTATGATAAAGACGGAAACGCTTACATCTATAATTCGGATAGTTGTTTAAAGAACAAATACCGCCAGCCAAAATTTAATAACAATCATAATATAAACAGGTAGCTAGCTGGCAAGCATGTATATATCACATACATATGTGAACGAAATATTAGCAGCAGTTGTTTTCGATTTATCAAATATGCACAATAATATAAGTGTTTCCCTATATGGAATATTGTAACACAATAGAAATCAAAAACACACATCTGCACATGCAGCAGGACACGTGAATGGCAAAGTAAACATACGATTTTATGAAACTAGCTGGAGTTTGTTTGATGCTCATAAATGTTCATGAATGATATGAAAAATATTCTTGGCAAGTATAATATGATCTCAGAAGAGGAAAAAGACATAGGTCAAGCTTTTTTATACCCCACAACATTGTCTGGTATAATAAATTTGTCAATCCGTTTGTAACACATCAAGTTATTCGTCGGAGAAAGAATATTTATAGTCCTGATAATATGTCCGGCAATCTATTTAGTATAGTAACTCTACAATTGTCAGTGTTTTGGGGATTTTGGACATGTTTTCCAAGCTAATTGGTTGAAATTTGGTTTTTTGGTTCCCACTATGTAGCACATTTCCGTACTATTTGTATACCCTTCAACACACTGTGGCATGGAATCACTTACTGACTGAGATTTATGCATTATGATTTGAAGATTTTATACTCGGACGGAGAATTGAATAGATGCTGTGTGTCATGAGGGCTTTTTGCTGGCAAGAAGACATCTTTTTAGGGCTCCGGGGACAATGCGCTCTCGATACGAATTGAGAACATTTCTGTAGTCGGATCTTAGTAATGTCAAAATCGAACGGGTTTGCCTAAGAAGAAGCGTCTGCCTGTCCGAATTTGCAGGAGGATTTTGGTGTAGGACTTTGCATCTTTAGCCATTTATGGCTTCGGAGACCGCCTGGTGATGTTCGCATTTCCTATCGACGATATGTTGACGTCCGATGGAATAACCTCTTGAATGCATAGTACTGTGCTACTTTCTCCAAATGATTTTTCACTTTACATAATGCCGTACTTGGCGATTCATCATGTGCATATAGCAAGGAATCGTCTGCATAAAGGATACCACAAGAATACCCAGAATTATGTGGAAAATCGTACATGAATATACTATATAAATGGGGTAACAAAATGGAACCTTGAGGAACACCACATCCAATATCCACGAGCTCAGATACTAGTTGTTGAAACTGAACACAAACTTTTCTATTCGAGAAAAAACTATAAAACAATTTTATAACAAATGGATCAATATTAAGTTGTATCATGTTATATAATATTCCTAAGTGGGATGCATGGTCAAATGCCTTTTCTACATCAAGTGAAATAGCTACTGTACATTTTCGTTCCCTTAGATTACATATTATATCTTTTTCAAATTTAAGTAAAGCATCGGTCGTAGAGTGGCCACTTTTAATTCCGAATTGCAGATTTGGAATGTATGAAGAATTAAGCCTATAGTCCCTTTTAATGCGTATTAATCATTCAAATAATTTCCCAAGGTAGGATAGCATAGATATGGGTCTCAAATTGTTAATACCCGAATTATTTGGTTTTATTTTTTTCTGAAGGACAAAAATATTCTCCATCAATTTTTAGCATAAGTCACTGAACAAGAGAAATCTGTATATATAATGTATATACCGAATATATAGTCATACATTTTGAACCAAAAAATCAAAATGTTCTTGTATTTTTTGTCGAAGACATTTCCCAGTATTTTTTCGACTAAGTGCATTAAAGTAACATTAAACTTAATTTTAGGTAAATAATGTCAAAGAATAAAATTTTCTACGTCAAAGTCCACTTCAAGTCTCAGAATAACCTATATATTTATATGCAATAGTTTTTAAGAAATTTATATTATAAAATTATATATAATAACAAAAAATTTTTGGCAGACTTTAATTAATTTTATACTGTAAATTGATAATAAACGGTAATTTGGATCCGATCTATCTTGAGTCCTATTATAGATTTTTTTCAAATCATTCTGACATGAATACTTTAATTGAAAGAGTTTTTTTATTGCATCTGAAACGATGTATTTTTTGCCCATTTTTTTTATTTCCGAGTGCCTGGTATGAACATTAATATCACATCTGAAATATTGTCAATATAATAATCCATCTCAATGTTAGAAAGATTCCGTTTCAAACCGGAAAGTTATTCAGCAAACCATCTTGAATATCAACTCGGAATGTATCCCAACTTGTGTTTTTATAGAAAGTATACGATTTTAGAGGATTTAAAATAATTGAAAACGATGACAATTTTAAGTGTAATCTTAAGGGGAAATGGCCAGAAAATGTTGGTAATAAGCTCATTTGGAAATTTTGAGATATCGGATCGTTGGTGTTTGCTATAAGTTGGTGCTTGCTATAAAATGGTCTAGAAATCATGGAACGGGGAAAATGGAACGGAGTCTGAGATTCTTAAAAAATCCACCGACGATTCCCGAATCCATTCATAAAAGGTGTTCCCATTCAAATTATTTAATGTGTCACCCCAAGCCGAGTGTCTGGAGTTAAAATCACCCCCGATTATTACTCCATAGTAATTTCGGGAAATAATATTCAATGCTTCCAAACTGGCACTATATTGAGTGCGATCAGCATGGCATGGGATGTAGATCGAACCAATCGAAACACTTTCTTCAACGCCATTTAAAATGACACCAATACTTAAAAACAAGCTAGGATATGTAAAATCCCTTATAATCACCTTTTGAAATTTGAATGATTTTCTTAAAGCTACGCCTTTGGAACTATTATCCCTTACGAACGCGTAATTTTCTAAAGCAACTCTATGGGCATCTCTTAAGTGAGATTCTTGTATAAAGACGAAATCAATGTTGTTTGAATTTAAAATCTTTGATAATTCAATTCTACGACTCGCTCCAATAAGCGATCTAACATTAAATGAAAGAAAATTTAAAAAATTACGGACCATATTTTGGTTTTATTTCCTCCAAAAGTTCTAATCATTGAATCCTTGCATGTTCCTTTGACTGTGTTCTATAGTGCCTAACAAAGTTTTCAATTTTGTCCTTCAGGGTTATAGTTTTGGCCTGACAGATATCCTTAGCAATTTTCAAAAATGCCTCTATTATAATAGGTTTCGATGTAACATGCTGAGAGTCTGTAAAACAACCAGCGTATGTTCCGTTTAACACTTTTGACACATTACAGGAAGCTGATGCCTTTTTTTCCTTAACTATAGACTTAGTTTGTTCCTGATTATTTAAGTAATCTTTGTAAGCGTTACAGCCCCGATAATTAGACGGATGACCAAATTGCTTGCAATTCGCACAATAAGGCTTATTTTCTTCATTAGATACGAATTTGCAGTCACCTGGAGCGTGCTTTTGATCACATTTCATACAGACATATAGTCTGCTACAATTTTTTGAGATATGGCCCCAATGTTGGCAACGCCAAAATTGTACAACCTTTAAATTTGATGTTACCTTTTTGGAGCAAATATATTTTTGAGCCCTTAATTCAGTTACAGATTTTCCTGGCAATAGAGTAATCAAGTAAAGTCCAGTATCAATATTATTTTTTTTAGAAAATTCGGTCGAAAATTTCTTAACATCCTTTACCGTATTGGGCACTAACGAATTAATATCGCTTCTTATCTCGTCTATGGTTGTTTTGTAATGAAGTCCCCTTAAAACTAGTCGAGAAGGTTTATGTTCTTTAGGTGTATATGTGTATGCTGGTATTTCCTTGGTTTTAAGGAGATCAATAATTTCTGAATGAACTTTAGGTTCCTTAAGATATAGTTTACTTTTTTTTTAATTTACAATTTTAAAAACATTGTTCTTGGATTTAAGTGTTCGTATCAAATCTGTTATGTTTACATCGGAAATAAAAATTGGCGGACAAAACCCCTTAAAATTATTCATAGAATTGGGTGATTTTTCACTTCTACTAAGAGACGCATTTTGCTCTTTGAAATTGATTTCGGATGAAATTCTTTCCTCCACAGACAACCAATCGTCCATAATAAGATATTTCTCTTTTCAGGATTTTATAAATGTATATATGTATATGTTTTTTTTTTAATTTTCCAAATTTGGTTTTCCTTTTTCAGACACAAAAAATACGTCTATTCAGTTCGAAAACTTAATTGAGAATAAGTCGTTACCAACGTTTCTTTATCCTTGCCCCACGAGGTTGAAGCTGTTGGAATGCAATGAGAAATGATAGAGGTTATCGAAGACCACCGCAAGGATTTTCGGATGATGTTCTCTGTGTAGTGGCCGTAATGTGGCATTCCCTTACATATAGAAAAATAAGGTGGGCTTATTTTCTGTATTATTATCTTTTTATTCAATTTTTTCATCGAAGTAAATATAATTTCTCATATCGGATTCTTATCTGAAATTATTAAATATAGGATAATGTTTCAAAACAACTCCTGTAGAACACCTGTACTTTGATTAGAAGGGAAACGTCAACTAGCCAATCCTGGTTTTTGATTTTTAAATTGATATAATTATAATGGTGTATGTGATCGGATACGAGAGATATATTTAATATTTACGAGGCTATGACTGTTTAATTTTTTGTGTTATCATTAGCTAGAGGGCGGATATATGGGCTGTTTTAGACTATTATATAGGCGAACTTACTGCAATTAATTACAAATAATGTCTTCTATAACTGGAATATTATTTAGATTTTTTTTTCAGAAAAAATGTATGTACTTAATTATCAACATTCAATATAGTAGCACCCTTCCAGTCCACCTAAAAAAATTCAGACAATTTTTATACCCTACACAACTATGTTGTCAGGGTATTATAGCTTTGTGCAGCCCCAAATGTTTGTAACGCCGCGAAATATTGGTCCTAGACCCACCTTTAAGTATACCGATCGTCATATCTCGACTAGCTGAGTCGATCTAGACATGTGTGTCCGTCCGTCTGTCCATTATAATTTGTAAACACGATACAGGCCACAGTTATGGACCAATCTTCACGAAATTTTGCATGTAGGATGGGTTCTGGCCAATGAAGACCCCTATTGTTTTTGGAAAAGATCGGTTAATATTTAGGGGATGAAATGGACCAAATACTAAATTTTTGTCGGTTTTTCTGGTCGCTCCAGAGGCCGCAATTATGGCCCAAACACCGCGAATTTTTGCATGGAGAAGGGGATCGGGCCAGAGAATAAGCATGCGTGTTTTGATAAAGATCGGTCAATATTTAGCGGGTCAAATGGACCCTGACTTTTGTGTGAAAAATGACAAAATTTGTATTCTATGGCATATATATTTACTCCTGGAGGATGTAGACCCCAGGCTTGAAATTGTTCATGAGGTTCCAGTTATGGTCAAGAACAACGCCTATAATTTTCGGTGATGATCAGATTAAAATTTTGGGATGAAATGGACGGAGAATATAATTTTTTGTGTGTTTTCGAGTAGAGTATAATCCAAAAATCACAACACAACCCACCGTGAAGGTAATCTGGACAAGTAATTAGAAGGACTGTACTGAATATTCGAAAATAGTAAGGAAGAGGTGTTGTTAACCTCTAATCGGACAAGAGGGGGCAAATATCACAAAATATTACTCAGACTCGGAATAAACATCCTCAGAAAGTTAGAGTTCGTGGTAGTTGTGTAGGGTATCGTATGGTCGGCCCCGTCCGACTATACTGCTCCGCTCACTGGTTTACAAATGTTTTTCTACACTATGATTAGTGTCAGAGAATAATTCAATATCCGGCTCAATTCACCCACCAAATATCGACGATAGACTGATATACCTTAGCATTGGAATGAGTTAGTCCACAGTTGCTACGAAACGATTGATTTTCTCACGCTCCTTATTGGATTTGGAACACGAGTGCAATACACGCGATTTGTTTACATGCACTAAACGTATCAGAAGGTGGTTTTTATTTATTTATTTTAGTTTTTGCAAGCCAACCTCAATCGGAGGAAGATGAAGAAAAACACTGCAACGAGCTAAATTGTAGAACGCGTTCGCTATCAAAATAACATAGAGAGAAAAAAAAAACGAAACAATGACCCATTGAGTGGAGAACCTACGTTCGAATGCATCAACTTAGACTCTACGTGGGTGTAGTGAAGAGCAATTTTTAATCAATAAATTAAAACAATTTACATTTTCCCTATATATCTAAAGTAAAATAAAATTTAACATACTGATTCCAGAGGAGTGAAATTAAGGCCTTGAGATATAACAATATTCTATAGTTCCACGTTATCTACCAGATCTACGCATTTCAAATAAATGCCTAGCACATACACACGAGCGCATTCCTTTCGCCATTATAGCAATAATAGCAACATCATGGTATTTCGAGAAGACTATGTTGGGCTGACAATGCCAACAACACATACTTTGCCCCATGCAGTTGCAAGTCGAATATGTATTTTGCAAATTACTACATACTGTTTGTTGTTTGTTTTGGTTTCCTTTTTTTTTTTTTTGTTGTTGCTGTTGACTGGACTGTGCCTGCATGTGACTCCTCCATTGCTGTGATCTTTTGTTGACTTTAAGCGGCTTTTTGACTTAAAGTGGCGCATCGCAGAGTCAAAGAAACTGAAACGACCAGCAGAAGCGACCAACAACGCCACCATCAGCACCACCAACACACATAAAAGCCCCCTACAACACTAGGTCAAAAGAAGAAAAAAAAATCGATATCGAAAAAATCGATTTCACATACGAGGATCGTATGGATAGACACGATTCCAACGAACTTCTTCTATAGAATAGAGAGAGAAGAAGTAAAAGAGTCGGTAATTTCGTTCGAGCCGAACATTCTTTACTCTCCACCACCTGGAGTGCATTCAAATTTGCTTAAGTCGCATTATGTGGTATAAGGCCCTAAAAAATGTTCCAAATTACAGACACTCAGGTTGGAAAATGGGGTAATAATTTCAAGATATCGTAATTAAAACAATAATTCATTTAAATAATTTCTGGAAAGAAGTTTTATTCACCGATTAAAACTTCAAAGTTAGGGCTGTGTCAAAACTTTGCAACGTATTAGGTTGGAGAAAATGAAATCCATCATCTTAAGCGGATGATGACTAGAGATGAGAACTTGATCACATGCTATGAACCTGTGCGAAAACGATCGTGGTCAAAGAACGTTTCTGTTAACCGCCATTAACATTCTGCTATGCATTTGGTGGGACTGGAAGGGCCTTATTTATTATGAGTTGCTTCCATATGGTAAAACGCTAAATTCTGATCTCTACTGTCAACAACTGGACCGTTTGAAGATAGCAATTGACCAGTAACGGCCAGAATTGGCCAATAAGCTTGGTTGGGAAGTTTTAATGAAGCTGTCATACAGTCCGAACTTGGCACCAAGCAATTATCATATTTTTCTCGCATTGCAATTTTTTTTAATGATAATAAATTTGTATCTAGGGAGTATTGTGAAAATCGACTACTAGGCAATACAACAAAACGGTGCATATTTAGCCCAAATTGGACCTTTCGAAGCATGGTAAATAAAGTCCTGCAATTTTATATAAAAACTAGCATATGCTCGCAACTTCGTTAGCGAATGTGGATAATATTTAAACATGTATTAACATATTATTTAATTTTTAAAGCAAACTGCATATGTCAGAAAAAACAATCCACACAATAATATCGATGATAAATTAAATTTGAGTACCATTTAGTACCAAATTTCATGATTCGAACTCTAAAGGTTCACCTAAATCCAAATTTTCCATTTAGCACACATTATTTCCATATCAAAAAAACTGCCTATATACCCCAATCCTACACCCCCACAGTGATCCTAAATCCAAGTTTCAGGATTGCAACTCTATTGGTTCACCCACAATTCAACTTGTACTAAATTTAGTACACAGTAGTACTTATTTCCAAAACATCCCTCCTACCCCAATCCTACACCCCGACACTGATTCTAAATCCAAGTTTCAGGATTGCAACTCTATTGGTTCACCCACAATTTAAATTGTACCAAATTTTATACAGAGTAGTACCAATTACAAAACTTCCTATACACCCCAATCCTACACCCCACAGTGATCCTAAAGCCAAGTTTCAGGATTCCAACTCTATTGGTGCACCCGCAATTCAAATTTAGTACATAGTTGTACCTACACATTATTTCCATAAAAAAACTGCCTATATATCCCAATCCTACACCCACACAGTGATCCTAAATCCAAGTTTTAGGATTCTTACTCTATAGGTTCACCCACAATTCAACTTGTACTAAATTTAGTACACAGTAGTACTTATTTCCAAAACATCCCTCCTACCCCAATCCAACACCCCGACAGTGATTCTAAATCCAAGTTTTAGGATTGCAACTCTATTGGTTCACCCACAATTTAAATTGTACCAAATTTTATGCAGAGTAGTACCAATTACAAAACTTCCTATATACCCCAATCCTACACCACACAGTGATCCTAAAGCCAAGTTTCAGGATTCCAACTCTATTGGTGCACCCGCAATTCAAATTTAGTACATAGTTGTACCAATTTCCAAAACTTCCTACACATTATTTCCATAAAGAACTGTCTATATACCCCAATCCTACACCCCCATAGTGATCCTAAATCCATGTTTCAGGATTCAACTCTATAGATTCACCCACAACTTGTACTAAATTTATAACAGTAGTACTTATTTCCAAAACATCCCTCCTACCCCAATCCTACATCCCGACAGTGATTCTAAATCCAAGTTTCAGGATTACAACTCTATTGGTTCACCCACAATTTAAATTGTACCAAATTTTATACAGAGTAGTACCAATTACAAAACCTTCTATATACCCCAATCCTACACCCCACAGTGATCCTAAAGCCAAGTTTCAGGATTCCAACTCTATTGGTGCACCCGCAATTCATATTGTAACAAATTTAGTACATAGTTGTACCAATTTCCAAAACTTCCTACATACTCCAATCTGCACCTCCACAGTCGTCCTAAATCCTAGTTTCAGATTCCAACTTTATCGGTTGGCCCACAATTTAAATTGTACTAAATTTAGTACACATAAGCACAAATTTCTAAAACTTCTTACATATTTTAATCTTACACCTCCACAGTGATCCTGACTCCAACTTTCATGATTCTATCTCTATTGGTACACCAAAAATTCAAATTGTACCACAATTAGTACCAATAAGCATTAATTTAATCTGAGTTAATCTGTATCCTGACCCTAATCCTACATCCCTACAATGATCCCTACTCCAAATTTCATTGTTCCAGCTCCATGGGTTAAAAATGGAAGTGAACAAGGAGAAAATTCGGTATATTTTAAGCTTTTCTTTGGCAAAGGCGAAAATGCAAGCCAAGCGGCTAAAATTGTGAATGGTGTTTATGGTTCCGATACTGTAACATCCAATTATGTGAAATTTTGGTTTCGTAGATTCCTTTCAGGAATTTTTCATGTTAAAGATGCACCTCGCATAGGCAGGCCGGTCATCGAAAATGTCGATCAAATCGGAGAAATGATCGAAGTTGACCGGCATGTTAGCAGTCGTAACTTCGCCCAGGAGCTAAAAATCGGCCATAACTATTTTAAACCATTCACACCCAATAAATAATAATAATGGCTATTATTTAGAGTATAGCTGCTTATAAAGGCACCTTTCAATTTGTGGTTCAGTTGTATATAAATTGTTCCTATCAAAAGTTATCAACATTGGTGCATGATTTTCCATATTTTGAGTTGCTGGGTCAAATTTATCATTACATCATAATGCATCAACCTATTCCAGTGTACCTCCTATTTCAATGATAACAACAACAAACAATCGCCTTTTGAATGTGCCTACACATGCGCTCTACTCTATGTGGCGGAAGATACACACGTACATAACTACATAGCTTGTGAGCCCACCATTCATTTAAAGAATACTACCAAGTATGGCCTAAGAGACGACCCACATAGTCCTACGTACGTACATTACCGATTGTTGGCATCCAGTACGAAGTTTTTTTTTCTTCAAAATACCCCTGTGAACCGTAACTGTTTTTATTCATTTCGATGCTGTTGTTGTTGCTGTTCGGTTGTTCGTTATGCTGCATTGTTAAATCAACTTTTAGGGGCATATATGTTGCTGTTGCTGGTAATGCCGCTAATGCTGGCAATAAAGTCGCCAGAGTCCAGGGTCCGGGGCCCGCAGCAACAGTAGTTGTGGTAGTGGTGGTAGGTATTTCACAGGCATTGCTTTCATTGAAAACAATTTGGCGACATTATTGCAACTCAATGATTTATTATGCAAATCGTTGCTTATGCAGTCTTTAAGCGAAATTAACAATAACAACAACAACAATGACGGCAACAGCAACGTCACATCTGAATGTGATAAGCGAACGGCTGTGCGCAGAAGCAGCCACAGACTGCATTAGAGCCACTCTGAGTTCAAAAAACGTTTCGGAATTTATAATATTGAGTTATTACATTATAAGAGGCCAATTATTAGTTACCAATTCTGAGCATGTACCAATCGTCTGTGCATGTATGTATATGTGCTGAGTGTGTGTGTTTTTGGCAACATCAAATATCCAACTGGCATAAAACTGCACAACATTAATCAAAATATTTATGTAGGGATATGTTGTATAAGTCCGATTTTTGCTGCTCATTTGACATTAATTGCACAGTTTTGGAGTAGAAAAAATCAAAACAAAAACTTATATAAAAAATCTCATGTTTATGACTTGACAGACACTCAGATAGAAAAATTTGACTATGTCCCATTTTTACATTAGAAAAACTTCGGTGGAAAAATGCGCCTAAGTGCTTGGAAATAGCGATTCAGAAAGTTATTCTGTGTATATTCTCAAAAGTAACAGCGGGTTCTGTGATACGGATTCTTTTGGTCCCAGACGGGATCGAACAAAACGCCATACCGTGATTCTGTTCTGTTTGCCACAATATCATACACCATAGGTCAGTGATGCCACACGTTGCTGTTCTAACTCTTAAATATACATCATTTCTACAATTATATTGCAAAGGACTTCGAAGGAAAATATATGAGATCCTGGATTTCATGAACCGGAAGAATGTCTTGGTCGTAACGGTGCTGATTATACCAAAAGCGGAGGTGGGGCATAACATTCCTTATGCTTTACTCCCGAGCTAGACTCTAGTGACCCATACAATCAATGGATGGGGGTAGCAGTTTATAATGTGTACTGCCGAGGTGCATGCGATTAGTTTGGATATACCGCCGATTATTAGCTGTTCACCGCGTTATTTGTTTGAAATTAACCATTAGAGGGTAATCACCATCTGATACTAGGAGAATTTAATGCATGTTATGAATTGTAGAATTTCGTTCTTGATAATGGCCAGAGGGGAACAGAGGTGACAGAGAAATTTGTTAGTTAAGCGTTTTGACTTCAAGACAGTTCGCCAGATATAACCATCGTGTCATCTACTTTGATCAATTACGTTAACTAGGAGAACAGACAACTTCCCCATAATTGTCTCTATAAGAAGACCTCTTAATTTTACCACCTCTTAACCGTCGTTTCAATAAAATTTCCATTCCTTCTGATGTATGCATAGCAGAAAGGAAAAGGGAAAGATGTATTTGCTTTTTCGAATAGCCGAGTTGATACCTAATTTCACAGCAGAGACAGTTGGTTTAGCAAATGACCTCCATGATCTAAACAAACAGATCCCATGATAAAGAAACACACGTTCCAGGTCAGCAGATTAGACGCTGAACATAAGTGGAATAAAAGGTTTTATCAGTCATATTTAACGACGAAACTTGGCCTGGTCCAAAGAGATGCTGGATGGAAGGTTAATTGAATATCCGACTAAAGTCCACTTAACTGAACTGAAGCCATGGTGGTCCCATGCCCAATGACCAGACACTGAGTTCAAGTAACATTCTAATATCAAGACAAGGCTCTTGAGATAGTATTCCTCACAAGCACTGCGAATTATTAGTATGGGTTCCGTAAGCACCACAGTACAACAACAGCCTTGCACGCCATATCCATATATATAAGTCGAGGAGTAAACCAGATCAGGGATTGATCTTGAGCTATCCAAAGCCTTTGATACCATACTGTTTGAGGACATAAAGAATATTTCCCTCCGGACATGTTAGAGACGTTGGATAATCAATGCTATGTGTGGACTACAGTTGTACGTTGAGTTGCAGGGTATCCCCAATGGTGGGGTGATGTCTCCGGAACAGTTTAACCTCTACTTTTCTGATATTCCACACCCCAGACAGCACTGAAATCGTTACGTATGCAGACTATTTTACAAAGGTACGAAGTGTAAAGTTGAATACCTATCTCATAGATTTGGTAACCTTTCTCCTTGCGATTAATATAAAATTATGCACCACGAAATCTTCGATCAGATTGTTTACATGAACTGTGTAGATAAAAATGTCTTTGTAATTTATGATGCGTTTAAATTAGGAGCAATGTTCTCAAGTCACTTGCCGATAGAACCTGGGCGCAGATAAGAAAACCTTTGTGAACTCTTATCAAACGATATTTCGCAAACACTAGTACCGAATTTTTAAGACCAGTCAGAAAATCGTCCTGAGAATTGCATAAGGATCATCCTAATGAAAATTCGGTAAATTCTTTGGCAAAGACGAAAATACAAGCCTAGCGGCTAAAATTGTGAATGGTGTTTATGGTTCCGATAATGTAACAGCCAATTATTTGCTATTTTGATTTCGTAGATTCCGTTCAAGAATTTTTGATGTTAAAGATGCACCTCGCACATGTAGGCCGGTCATCGAAAATGTCTAAAATCGACCATTTACAATTGACCAGAATTTGCCAACAGGAGAGGTGTCGTGTTCCACCAGAAAACACTAGGCCACATACACAATGACTTACCAGAAACTTCGGGAGCATGGTTGGAAGGTTTTAATGTATCAACAGCCCGAATTTGGTACCCAACGATTATCATTTTTTTCTTGCATTGCAAAATTTCTTTAAGGGAACCCCACCCATTCTCGATTTTAATTTTTCAAGATTTTCAATGGGCTGGTAAATCAATAAGGATTCTAACTTTGCACTTATATTTGAAGATTTAAAAGAGAAGAAAAATAATTTACAACAAATTTTTGTTATTGTTTTGCTGTTGTTTTTTGCAATTAAAGAAAAGTCCTTATTTTTGATGGCGGGCATGATAACTCCCCACTGGAACATCGGAATTCGAAAATTCCAACGTTGTTAGAAAGAACACATGCCTGGCTCTCGTATGAATTGACTTCGCTCTAAAATTAACAAAATGGCGGACCTTTGAAAAATATTTTTGGAAAATCGCAGATTTTTTACCAAAAACCAAGTTAAAAATAAGGAAGATCTTTACCGATTGGCTTTATCCTAGTTCATACGATAGCTATACACTCACAGAGAAACGTGTAAAAATTTAAAATCGATTGGGTTATTAGTTTTTGAGTTATCGTGCCCGCCATTCGCAAAAGAGAAAAACGCGTTTAAAGTTAGAGAAGCCCTTTAGGCGTCACTTGATGCTGACACAATAAATCGGCTATATTTTCAAGAGTTCTTGAGATTTTCACTTGAAATTTTGTAGGGACATTCTTGAATTAGTGTAGAATCGAATTAAATAAAAAAAATTTTGACCCGAGAATGGGGGGTCCCCTTAATGATAAAAAATTGGTATCTAGGGAGGATTGTGAAAATCGGCTACTAGAGGTTTTTGCAAAAAAAAAAATAAGTCTTATAGTTCCTATAAAAAAAATTGGATTCATTTTTCCCCAATGATAAAACTCATATGATAGCATGTCAAGAAGGATCAGCATGATCTACTGAGATGGGTCGAACGATTTAAAAGAATAGAGTTTACAATTATGAAGTTGCCGACATGTTAAATGAATACAGAGTGAATGCCATCCTCGCAGCTCAGCTGCACAAATCGCAACTGCTTAGACAAATGTTTGGTTCAATTACGATCATGATGGTGCAGTCCACGTACAAAATGTCTGCCAGGGTATATGGTATATGCCCGCACAACACGCTGGCCTTATTGAATTGTCCCGCCTAGCTTACGCGACTTGCTCCAAAAGATCTGTAGCTACAGCAAATAGAAGTTGCTGCATTTCTTAATTAGGAGACAAATCCAGACCGTGTTCTAACCAAACACGAAAATAAAACTATAAATGCAATAGTTAGAACAACGATAAACCCTGTACCAAAATAAATATGCGGATAAATCCGTCAAACTACCAATACTGCGGTGGTACATGAGTTCACATATTCGGATTTCTATACTAAATATTCTACGTCTACGATTTCTATTAATAAAAAAATATTCTACTTCTAGTATGTTTGTTACTGAAATTGATCTGGAATGCCTTTATATAGGGGCTACCAAAACGTGGATCTACATAGTCCATCTTCGAATTTAACAAAGCTGCGAACAAAAGACGGGTCTTTGCAACTCTCTTCGACTCTTAATTCCCTTCGAATGATGACGTGATGACAACAAACGAATACGACTGTATCGTATTAATAATTGATAATAATTTTAATAATAATAATAACAAGTGAAAAAGCGTTAAGTTCGGCTGGGCCGAATGCAATGAAAATATAGGGAACATACCAAAAAGTGTAAACCAAATACAAACTTCAGCAATTGTTAGGGATTTTCCCTAAAATCTGTAAGATCCAAAAAGTGGACTGATACTGATAATGTATGGTAGAGCATAAAATCCTCAAACTACTGTAATTTAGATTACAAAGTTATATGAGGCTATGTCTAAAGGGGGACCAATATTGATTACATAGTGTAGGAAATGGTGAATATTTGGGGATATCATTATATGAGGGCTATGCCTAATTAATGACCAGTATATGCCAATATTGAACCCAATATTTTAATTGTTTATCGCAATTCTTTCCTTCAGGAGGCATCACTATATTGAGGAGATCCGATATATTTCATTATCGTCATGTTTGAGTTTTCTTTTATCACAATATCTTTAGAAGGCGGAATGCATACAACAGATGGCTAAATAGTCTAACGACTACCCAACCCCAACACACGGAACAAATCAGATAACTATTTTAATATAAAAAAGGGGGTTATATGGGGACTACCCCTAAAAAGGGGTGAATATTAATAATTTTTGGTGGGGAAATTTCTTACCATATACGACTACAAAATACCAAATTTCAGCGAATTCGGTTAAAAAACGAAAAAATTTACCTATATTTATAATTTTCTGTGGAGATATTTGCTACCCAATAATAACTGAAATTACTAAATTACAGCCAATTCGGTGAAAAAATCCGGTCAAACCCCCCAACAAGTGGAAATTAGGAGGTACTCTTATATGGGGGCTACCATAAAAAGTGGATCTATATTTATAAATTATTATTAGTGGGGAAATTTGGTACCCAATAGGAACCCAGTGTACCAAATTTCAGCGAATTCGATTAAAAACCGCGCTCAAGAACCCTAAAATACCGAAAATTGGGGGGTACCCTTATATGGGGGCTACCCGAAAAAAATTGACCTATATTAACAATTTTTAGTATAAATATTTGCTACCCAATAAGAACTCAAAGTACCGAATTTCAGCGAATTCTGCCCAAAAATGCAATCAAACCCCCCAAAATACCGCAAAATTGGGGGTACCCTTATATGGGAGCTATGCCTAAACGTAGACCGATAAAGCCCATCTTCGAACTTGACCTGCCTGCAGACAAAAGACCATTCGTTTAGACGCTAGAGTGATTACAACAGACAGACGGACAGACAGACGGACATGGCTATATCGTCATAGAATTTTACGCTGATCAAAAATATATATACTTTATAGGGTCGGAAATGAGTTATAAACGGAAAAACAAAATTAATATACCCTCCATACTATGGTGGAGGGTATGAAAAAGCATGAGTAACTCTCATAATATTATAATTAAAATAACTTGTATTACGAATTTATATCAATTTATTATTAACCACAATCCACGAAAAAAATCTCTGCCATATGTCAAGTAATTTCAACACCATTGAGCACCAACACAATGGCGAAGCGAACTTGGCAAAAAAAATAGCGATTTTAAAGCGCCCAGCTAAATCCCACCAGCTTATTAAAACAGATTTTCTTTCAGATTACTATGAAGGTAAATTATTATGCACAGCATTTAATGGAGTAGTCTCCGACTGACAAGAGACAAGTGAAGGTGTTTCTGCAACTGCAACAACAGTTCTGCATTATTTAAGTTCCACATTCAGTTCACTTTGGTGTGTGTGTGTTTTCATTCATACATTCGTTTTTTGTTTGTACTTTTTATTGTATATTGTTGTCGAGATTTTCTTTTTTTTTTTTTTTTGTAAAAATTTATCAGCAATTTGTATGCATTTATGCAAATCACCATTGAATGGAAATATCAACGACCAACGAAAAACTCCAACAAAGATTATTCCCCGGCTAAGAGTTAAGAACACCATCGTCAGAGGCCGAAAGACAAACAGAGATGGTCGGACGGACAGAAATGACTTCATGTTTCGATTTATTGTTTAAGAGTAATAAAGATTTCAACCTTTTAGCCGCATGTCCTTCTTGCTGTGATTCTCCTTTTCTTTTGCAAGCGCCTTGTTGCTTTTGTTGTTTTTTTTTTCTTCATCTGTTACCATTCATGTTGTGAACAAGTTAGTCGAGAACAAAAGACAATTATATTACATAAGCTGATATTTGTTATTTTTAGCGTGGAGCGTGGAAATGTCGTATTTTTTGTAGATGCTGAATAAACGAGCTACAATTAACCCAGTTAAGTGGATTATCGAATAGCGGAATTCAGATAGAAATCATATTTTGTAAAATTTTGCAAATGACATAGAGATAACATTAAATATACCTATATATAAGAGACCAGCGACGTAGCCAGAGGGGGTCCAATTTCTGAATTCCAACTCTATAGGTTCACTCTATTCAAAAATCCAATAGTGACACAAACTCCAAATTTTAGGATTCTAGCTCTTCGATTCACACAAAATTAAAATTGTACCAAATTTAGTACGCCTAAGTACGAATTTCCAAAACTACTCACATACCACAATTCTACACTCCAAAACCAATCTTAATTTCAGGATTCCAGCTCTATCGGATTACCTACTTCCATATTGTATCAAATTTGTGGTACCAAAGTACACTAAAGTAAAAATTTCCATTACAACCTGTCGACATTACGACCAATCGCTTTACCCTTAATCCAAATTAAGTACTATTTAGTGAACATATGTAAGTACGAATTTCCAAAACTATTTACATCAGGGTTTGCCAACAATACATGTGCAAACTGCTATGATTGTGTTGGACACACACATAGATCCGTTGTGATATTTATTTTCGCTATCTCGGTACAGATCGTATATGTTAAAGCATTGCAAAGCCTACAACATGTTCGAAGTCGAGAAAATGTTGATTTTGATCAAAAAATAATAATTGTATTGGTACTCTCTCAAAGGGCCAACGGGCGACTGTTTGGTGAACGCTGATTTATTTTCCTCAATTCTACACTCCAACACTAACGGTTCACCCACAATTCAAATTATACCCAATTTACTACCATTTAGTACACATAAGTACGAATTCACAAATCTATCTACATACCTGAATTCTACACTCCAACAGTAATCTTAATTTCAAATTTTCACTATTCCAGCTTTAGTTCCAGTTAGTATCGAAAATACAAATCTCTAAAATTACATCCATACCCTCTATCCTACACTCCAACAAAAATCTTATTTTTTTCCTAATTTCAGTGTTCTAGCACTATCGGTTCACCTAAATCCACATTGTACCACATTTTGTACACATAAGTAGAATTTTCCAAAACTTCCCTCATACTCCAATTCTACACCATAACAGTGATCTAAATTTCTGAATTCTAGCTCAAAAGTACGATTTCAAACATACACCAATTCTATAATGCCGTAGCAATCTTATTCAAAATTTTAGTCATCCAACTCTATCGGTTCACCCAAGCCCAAATCGTATCAAATATAGTATGTACCCTCTAGTAGTACTTTTCGTACACATATGTAAGTAAATAATTTCCAAAACTACGTGCATATCCCAATCCTACACTTCGACGATAATGTAATTTCAAATTTCAGGATTCCAGCACCATCCGTTTCTCCAAAGTCAAATTGTACCTAACATGGTACAGTTTAGTACTTTTCGTTTACATGACTACCCCACCTCAAACCATCTATTTATATCGACGCTACTTCTTAATCTTAATTCGCATACCAAATCTATGTGGGTGACTATGGACACTTTGAGGTCTGATATTAAGTACTAGACTCTGGGTTCATTTTGTACCTTTAGCATTATCACAGAATTTTTTTTCAATTCAATTTATTTCATAAACAAGAACCTAGCCCAAAGGGCCATGAGCGATTCCTAAAACTTCTTAACATGGACTACTCCAAAAGCTTAAAATTAACAGTATATCACTTAATTATATCATAAACAACAATACATGAACTACCAGAACTTGCATGAACTACAGAACCATGAACTTGCCAGAGCCCTATGGACGATTTAGCGTTCTTGTATACCATTTGCATGTTATGTTTATGAAAATTTTTACATGTTTCAAATATCTCGTTCGAATACAACACTACAAAAATCACAACATTTTCGAAACTAATTCAAAACCTTAGTTATTATTTTTTCAAAACCACGTGCCACTTATTGGCCATACCTTAATGCTTAGTTGTTTCGTTAAGTTCATACTTTCAAATACCACCAACAATAATGAAAAAAAACAATAAGTGGGTGTTTAATAAACATCCAAACAAGACCTTTATGTACTTCAATTTAAATACAGTTCTCAGCTTGAATAATTACGACTGAAGGCGATCTTTAAGACAATATTGCATTGCGGTATCTTGCAGTCAAAGACATTACAGCAGTGGCAATACGATAGTTGGCTCGTTCGCTAGCTACCTCGCTCGCTCTCCCGTCTGCTCACCCGTTTTATCTGTCATTAAATTATGGCCCGTAAACGAGAAAATCCAATCCAATGCGATAATCATACATAATGCATTGTTATGCCAGATTTTATTCCATTAAGTCCAATTAGCGTTTAATGTAAATCGTGGTATGTCATTTTAATAATCGGCGAAAATGTTCATTAATGTGGAAATGATATTTACAATGGCTTTATGATATGAAAACATATTAAAGATTTCCATGGTCATAATTAAAAAAATGGCAATATAATTGAGCGAGTGTTTGAAATAAACGTATGTATGTATGTAATAATTATTACAAATTAGAATAGTCTACTCCTTTGAATGTCATCCCAAGAGATAAACAATGGACATATGGAATGTTGCCTCAGATTAACCACTGATTTGGAAATTCTTTACACAACACAAACATTTCATTGCTAAATCTTGATAAAACAAAAACATTATTGAAATTTGTTATAACAATCTAGACATGATCGCCATTAATGATAAGACACAGAATCATAACTATGATTGATTACCTGTCATAAGAGTGCATTCCATTTGTTTAATAATTAATAATTTCAGTCCACGTCAGGTGTCAGTGGAATTTTGCATTAGCACGTTACCTACCATTCAACCATGAGAATCCTAAAACTAATTTTTCTCATGAAATAATTACAGCAACAACAACATAACAACTTGTATTTTTAACAATTACAAAAGTGTAAGTCGGTATTACGGAAGATATATACCCTCCGCCTATGTTCTACGGAATTACACACTGAACTTGACCTAGGTTTAGATACAAATCGGCCAGACAGAAAGACAAACGCACAGTGGGAAAAAATACCGATATAGCGCACAGAAAATAAAAAAAATGAACTTGAAGGAAACTTTAAAACATTAATGCAGTTTTATAGTAGAGTGTTGAGTGTACTTAAGTCCGTAAAAAAATAATCCGATTGAATAAGTTAAAACGGAATAACGGTACTTTTAAAATATATATTTTTTCACTGAATATATATTTATTTCAAATGTCTTTCTTAATTAAAAATTGAAATTACAACGAAATAGGTTGTAAGAGTCTTCTCAAATACCGTAGGGTCTACTTTATGAAAAAATATCATTGGTGTAACATTCATATATACGAGGTTTTACCTAAATGGCCTGTGGATATGCTATTAATGCAGAGTCATTTAAAGAACTTACTGAGGAAACATCTATTCGTTTCGTGGAATTATATCCTTGGTTCTATATGCCTTTAAGCATACACAAAATATTTGTGCATGGAGCTGATATAATTAAATGTGCAGCTTTGACCATAGGAATGTTGTCTGAAGAAGCCATGGAATCCAGAATCCAACTAATTCATATCAAAACTCGGATTCTGAATGTGATTAGTATTTAATAAGTAATGCCTAAATTTTATAAAATATATATATATAGTTTAATGTTTTAGGTATATAATACTAACAATAAAAAAGATACTTATAATAACAATAGTGTTTGCCCTTAACCCACTTTTTACCCTCCAAATGTTTCGGAATTTTTAAAAGAACCTCCTATATTAGGAGTACTATTATTTATAACGAAAAATGTTGCTTATAAAAAATTTTTAAAAAGCTTCAAAATAGTAATTTTCACCTAAAAATTTAAGTTTTTTCTAAAAAAAAATTCGGCGCTTAGTGGGTTAATAAAAAAATGCCAAATTTTTTCATAAAATAATTAAAATTGTCCATCTAAATCTATTCTTATCCAAAATATCGATAAACATACAGTAAAACATCTACTTTTATTTTCTGCCCGCTAGATCTGAATTTTTTCCCACAGTGAAACGTTTGTATATCGACCCAAAATGTCTGAAACGGAATTGGTTCAGAGATAATGGTAGATATTGTTCTAGATGTTTGCAGGATAAGACGCATTTTTGCCTAAGTCGAATTAACATTCTTTTCTATCTTCAATTTTGGTGATTGAACCTATGCAGAATTATTGCCTGAACTTCGCTTTTGTGAGAAAAAAAATCGGACGAAAATATATGTGGGAGCTATATCTATATCTGAACCGATTTTCACAAAACTTATCACACTTCATTCTGGACCTAATTCAAATCGAAAGATATATAGGGACTTTGGTTCCTATATCGGACGAAAATATATATGGGAGCTATAGCTAAATCTGAACCGATTTTTCCTAAGTGACTTTTGGCAAATTTCATCCAAATCGGATCATAAATGCGAAATGCCGAAGGAGCCATGTGTCTATCTCGTTTCCTTTTGCCTGTTGCAAACATATGCACAAAGACATAATACTCTGTACCACAGTGTGGTGAAGGGTAAAAAACATGAACATTCCAGAAATAAGTTTTTTATTCACCAGGAATCCGAAATGCCAAGATACAGTCACTACAGGATAAGCCCTTTTCTAAATATCGAAATTGGATGGGCTCCTTCTGAATGCCAATTTACAGCCATATGGTGGAGACATTAATTCTCGGCAATTATTTAAAGCCACTCGTCACGGTCTGCATCTATGATGCGTTCTTAAAAAATTATAGATCGTTTTTAGCATTTAGTAATCACAATTCTTGTGACCGAAACCTTACAACGGAATATCAACTGTTTTCTATATATAAACGTTTGACAATTTTTTGCAAACTTTAATAATGTAACTCTTTAAAAATATACTTCTAATATACTTTATTCAATACGAGCTGACAATTCAATTTGTTCATTTCATTTTTTACTTCATAACTAAACAATAACAAATTCATAGGATAAAAAAGATGAAAAGAAATTCCAGATTCCTTGAGAAATTAAAACTAGGTACAAAATTAAATAATACATTGTAGACAATAGTTGTTGTTGGTAAATGTATTCATGAGCAGGCCAGGCGGCAGCTGGTAGATGTAATTCATTTATTCCTGCTGTTGTCTGGTAAATTGGAAAAATTTTACATAATCCTGTATTATGGTCATTTGATTCCAGTAAAGATCAACCCATCGTGAATATGCCGTTTGATATGCCATATTCAGAGACTGTTGTTGTGTTGCATTTGTAATGGTATTCGAGGATGAAGTGTGGCTAGCCTGTGTTACTGGCCGACTATACAAGACTTCGCCAATTTGCCCGGCTGTATAATTGGTATTATTATCAACGGAATCGTATTCATCAGATCCATCTGAATCTGCTTCATATTCAGTTTCTTCATTATTCTCTTCTTCATCAGTACCGAAGTAATGTTCACTACTATCGTCCTCTTCATCCGCATCATTATCAAAATCGAAAGTAAGATCATCTTCATCGTCGTCCTCATCATCGCTGGACGTTTCATATTGGGGTATTTGACGTTGTGGACGATTACTTTCCGGTTCTGAGGTATCTATTCCCGAAGATCCTGATGTAGATGTCTTCTCATCGAAACCACTGCTATTGCCACCGGAATGTTCGCTATCTGAACCGGATTGTTGTTCGGCATTCTCTTGATTGGATAATGTAGCCACCGAACTGTCTGTTGATGAAGTGGGTGAAGGTTCTTCTAGATTATTTTCCAATGCATTCACCAATGGAGATATAGAATTGGGTGGTGATTGATATGGTGGGATTTCTATCTGAAAATATAGACAAATAATTATTGCATACATCCATTTATACAAATTTGTATTTACTTACATGTGCGGTAACATTTATGGATAGTTTTTGTCTTTGCTGTTGTTTATTCGTTTGTGCTGTTGGCCCTGGTATTATATCGGGTATAAAACCCGACATTTGATTGTGAGCTGGTGATGGAAAATGTTTGGGTTCTTTGATGGCCATTTCATGAGATTCGCTTGTAACAGTCGTCTGATCAGTAGCTGGATATAAATCTGATGAATTAATTCGTAACTCTTCCAATGAGTCTTGTTGTATTGATGGTGTTGTAACGGACATAATAAATGTTTGTTTGTCAACATCATCGGATACGGATAGTGAACTATCATCTTCATTAAAATTGGCAAAGTCCGAATATAAATCAATATTTTCTTTAATTGGACTCTTCACTACTGGCTTATCGATAAGCAGAGATTTAAGTTGAGCTAATTTGGATGAGTTCAGCACTGGACCATCGACCGCTGTTACATCATGAAGGGGCTAAAAAGACAATATTAAATTAATATAATTAATATATTGGGATTTTAGTTAACTACAATATAAGGAAAAAGAAAACTATACAGTTCTTCTGGAAGACCTCTCCAAGTCTTTATGAATAGAAGTATATCCAGGTCTTCCGCGGATAGAAGACCGTTTCAAGTCTTCGATGGATAAAGTACGTTTATATGTATTCTTTGGATAGAATACATCTATTGGTCGTATATAGCGATAACACTTCTACTTGTTTCTTGTATAGCTAGTAGACCTCTATTGAACCTCTATATATATGAAAATATACAGATTTCCAATAACACAATAGGTTCCCAATTAAACAATATATATATATATATATAAATCATCTTATGGTGGACAAATAAATACCAACCTCCGATAAGTCTCGATTGTCATTTAAAACTTCTTCGGTATAGGCATCAAATAAATCCTGATTACGTTTTGTTGGTGTATCTTGGGACGATTGACGATCAACTAGAAATTCTACAAGTGTTGGTATTGCAGACTTTTGCATTAACACCGATTGATATCGTGAAATATCCTGTTGGCTACTACGTAAACTATCAGCAGCAATACTGCTGGCATCATCAATGGTATTCGAGGTGATCAATTGATGTGTCGAATCATTATGTGAATCACAAGGTGTATTCACATTATCAGCGTTACTGGGTGCCAGTGGAGATATATCTTCATTTTGCTTACATTTATTAGGTGCTTGTGACGACTCCGTTAATTGTGGCATATTGACAGCACTATCTTTGGAATTGACCAAGAATGTGTTGGTATCAATCGAAGACTGTTGCATAGATGAAGTGTTGTTACTAAAATTTTCTTTATTTTCAGATAAAGATGGGGTTAGAGAGACATTATCCTGCGAAGCCAATGGAGCTTTAGCCGCTGGAGGATCAGTTTGATAGAGACCGAAATATTTTACATCTTCATCGAATTGTGAGAAATTCCATATGTCACGTTGATCTTTGTCTTTTTCGGCACGTGTGGGGAATTTAAGTACTTTCATGCCAGTACCTATATCAGAAATCAACTTTTTAAATGTCTGATGATCCTTGGCAGAGGCCACACAACTAATTGCCACTCCATGGGAGCCAAATCGTCCTGCACGACCAATGCGATGTAAGTACGTTACTGAATCTGTGGGTAATTCCAGATTTATGACAAGATTAACATGTTCCGAATCTACACCGCGTGCCATCAGATCTGTGGCAATCAGTATACGTGTTTTAAATTCACGAAATTTACGAAACTGTTCTAAACGAGTTTTTTGATTCTGTGCCCCCGATATGAGTTCACATGGCCAACCATCCTTTTCCAAATAGTTACGATAGGAATCTGCTCGAGATTGTGAACCAGCAAAAATCAAACATTGCTTAAATGCAAGACGACTGAAAATATGTCTCACAGCATCCAATTTCAATTGCATTTCCAAAATACTGGTTTTCTGTTCGAGCAACTCATAAACAAATTGTTTAATACCCACTAGCAGAGTGGCTCTTTCTTCGGTGGATACCAAAAGAGGATTTCTCATAATTTTTGCCAATTCCTGATCAAGATTATCCTCAAATGTTGCACTGCACGCCAATGTTTGTTTGCGATTAGGCAGGGCGTTACGAATCCTCTGCAAATCTTGACGAAATGTATTCGAGTACATTTTATCGGCCTCATCGACGACCAGCAGTTGTATTTGTGATGTATTTAATACTTCATTTTGTATCAGATGTAAAATTCTGCCGGGCGTTCCAACAATGGCTTTGGCACCTTGCACACGTTTGCGGTCTTCACTGACATCCATACCACCAATAACACAAACCGCTTTGAAACCTAAACAAAATTTACCAATGCTATTGAGGGTATCCTCAATTTGTACGGCAATTTCTCGCGTGGGTGCAATAATCATAGATTGTGGTTCCTTAATCTCCGGTGTATAGGCTTCCAAAACAATACAACAGAAAATCAAAGTTTTGCCAGTTCCAGACTTTGACTGGACCAATAAATCTGTCAAAAAAGCGGGACTAATTTATATTTTATAAGTTAATAGTATTCCACGGAACTTACCAATTCCCGATTTACCCACTGGTATGGCTGTGGCCTGTATTACTGTGGGATACATAAAGCCGGCTTGATGTAGACCTTTGCGAACTTGGTCGGACAAAAGCATTTTACTGAATGGTGCTAAATCCTTAAGGCGTATATCATCTGTTCGTGGAGATGATTCCAGGTTATGAGCTAAACCTTTGCTCTCCATTTTTGTTGTATTTTGTGCTACTGAAATCCTTTGGTGATACCTTTTTCTCTTCGTTTATCCAGACTGACAAAACAATATTCGCGAATCGCACATGTAAACAATTCACAGAATTTGCAACAATAATATTGAATAACAGGGCGAATCATTTAGAAACAGGGTGATACAAGCAACTGTGAAAGCGTAACCTCAATGAAAGCGTCAACGCCATTGGTTTGTTGTAGTCGCTAAAGATATCTTTATAAATGTTTTAAAAATAATTTATTAAATTTTTTTTGTTCTTTTTGTGGCAGTTATCAACGCCTCGACTTTAAATTAAAGTATTGAATTAATGCCATTTCGGGTACTTAGAGGATTTTAAACAAATACTTGCAGAAAGTATTCAATATAGGTCTATTTTTGACTTAGCCACATGTGCAAATATAGGCCAATTTTCGATTTTTAGCTACTTAAACGACATTTACATTAGAACTTTTTGTCGGTTTAAACTACCATATGAGTATTTGTCTTATATATATTTATATTGTCTTATATGATATTTGTCAAATATCATCCACTGGATTTGTCAACAGGATTAACGTGACATACGCAATGGAATTGACCATGATGCAATAATAAGGTGATGTATCAAAACAAAAGCCTTTGTTTTTGTCTCGATTATCTGTCAAATTTTTCCTTATAATATTTCAAATGGTTGGCAACACTGCACATCGAATTCATGTAGAAATTACCCACTTTGACAGTAAATCGAGGAATCAGCTGTGCTGATTCAAAACAAAAGCATTTGTTTTTTGTCTCGATTATCTGTCAAATTTTTCCTTATAATATTTCAAATGGTTGGCAGCACTGCACATCGAATTCATGTAGAAATTGCCCACTTTGACAGTAAATCGAGGAATCAGCTTCCTTAAATGGACTACCTATTCATTGTGCCATGGGAATTGACGTTTGAGATCGAGTGGATTTAGTAGTCAAAACTTAGCCTAAGTTTGACGGAAGTTTACTTTTATGGTGAATAATGTCGAACGCATTAAGGGGAAACACATACGATGATTTGGCCTGGCCTGTTATGTTGGCTTTGCATGAAATTTATAAAGGAATTTTTAGCTACTTAAACGACATTTACATTAGAACTTTTTGTCGGTTTAAACTACCATATGAGTATTTGTCTTATATAAAGTGGAGCTTTTTTAAATTGAACCCACCGGTTAGGGAAAGCTAAAAAACTCTTCGTAGACATTTTTCGATCTACGCTTCCAACCATGGTACACCAATATAAGGTAACAGCAAGTGTTGTTGTACAACTAACGATACAACAACCATGGTACAATTATACAAGGTAAGGAAATTGTTTTCAACAAAGAGAAAATACAACACTACCTTGTGTAATAAAATGTCAGAATAAATAAACACAAATGCAACACTCGTTCTGTTCATTTGAAATATTTCCAACATTTTACCAAAAACGCGAAACATGAATGGAATGACAGGTATGCTTTTCAAAATCAAGTTGGGAATATGATTTAGATATTGTTTTATTAACAAATCATAAATTTCTTCTTACCAATGTAGTAAAAATCATCTTTGAACAAATGGATTTTAAAATATATATTTTTTTATAATTGAGCCATTGCCACTTATATGTATAACACATGTAAAAATGCTAGAAATTTCGAGTATTTCATGAAGAAAGATTTGCTTTCTCAATTTGTCAGCTGGGTAATGCCATGTACAGACGAGCGTCGTTCGCTCTCTCATTCGTTGTTCGACCCCTAATTATGAAGTAATTACTTAGTTCCGCATACAAAATTTTCTGAGCGAACACCGACTTTTATAGGTTGTTCAATTCGAATCACACCTGAATAACCAAGAATTCTGTCCCATCCCTAACAATTGAGAGCATTTATCGAAAATAATTTAATTTTGACAGTTTGAAAATATTTATGAAATTTTCAAACTTTTTCAGTAAAATTGAAAATGATGAATGAAAAGTAACAATTTGTCTATTTTTTATATATGCAGAAGGAAGTAAATTTTGTAATCTACATAATGCAATATGCCTTTCCTTCCCTTTTTTTTCTAATTAGCGTACAAAACGAGAAACAAATGTGGGGAAACCCAAACAAAAATTCTCCAATTTTTTATATGTCACATTTGAATTGAGAAAATATAAAAAATTATTCATAGCAACAATATTTTCGGAAAAAATGGAAAACATGAATTAAAAGTAAATAGATATAGGTTCATACTATAGTCAGGAGAAAGAGAATTATTTTTTCTATTTAGATCCATATGTGATTCACGCAAATATGTTAACATTTTTGTGTAAAACAAGAAACAAAAGTTTGAAATAAAAAAACTCTAATGACATGAATTAAGAATAGTGTTGTATGAACGGGTTAATTCATGTACGTAATTCTGAGAGCGAACTACGTTGTTTGAATGCCCGTCAGAACATGGCATAAAGGTACGTTTAAATTTACGAAATCCTCTCAAATGTAAATTTCATAGCGTTTACGTCAAATATCATCCACTGGATTTGTCAACAGGATTAACGTGACATACGCAATGGAATTGACCATGATGCAATAATAAGGTGATGTATCAAAACAAAAGCCTTTGTTTTTGTCTCGATTATCTGTCAAATTTTTCCTTATAATATTTCAAATGGTTGGCAACACTGCACATCGAATTCATGTAGAAATTACCCACTTTGACAGTAAATCGAGGAATCAGCTGTGCTGATTCAAAACAAAAGCATTTGTTTTTTGTCTCGATTATCTGTCAAATTTTTCCTTATAATATTTCAAATGGTTGGCAGCACTGCACATCGAATTCATGTAGAAATTGCCCACTTTGACAGTAAATCGAGGAATCAGCTTCCTTAAATGGACTACCTATTCATTGTGCCATGGGAATTGACGTTTGAGATCGAGTGGATTTAGTAGTCAAAACTTAGCCTAAGTTTGACGGAAGTTTACTTTTATGGTGAATAATGTCGAACGCATTAAGGGGAAACACATACGATGATTTGGCCTGGCCTGTTATGTTGGCTTTGCATGAAATTTATAAAGGAATATCAGAGTCAAACTTGATCATCAATCAATCATGGTATAATAATAGAAGGTAACAGCAAGTGCTGTTGTACAACAAACGATACAACAACCACATGGAAATTTGTTGTTGTAAGTTTTACTAGTGTCAACTTTATTTGACAGAAATATGTAAACAAACAAATAAATTATCAACAAATTTTATTTATTTTGAAAATGTAATATTTTCGAATCCTCAAAATAAAATTGAAAAACATGAATGAAAATCTATCAAATGTATATTTCAATCGCTTCCACATTTTTCCTATAATTGATCCATTGCCACTTATATGTGTAACCCATATGAAAATGCTGGGAATTTGCGAGTTATTCCATGAAGAAAGATTTGCTTCCTCAAACTTTCCCAGCAGGCAGATGTAGTAAACTGAATACGGGAGGACATTTAATAAAAAAAACAATTTCGAATTGTATCCGTTCCCAATTTTCCTGTTGGGTGATTTTTAAAAACATAATTTGTCATATTCATATTGACACTAGTATTACGTTGGAATCAAATCAGCTGGGTTTTGCTGTTACCTTTTATAATTGTACCATGATTTACAATAAAATAATGGTATGTTCCCGTACTGCAAGAAATTACTAGATTTTACTATTTTCTTCGATATCATAAAGGAAAAATTCGTTATCGTAGACCATGAGCTAACTAAACCTGCCAAGTCTGAAGTCCTCTTATGTGTTTAACCCTTTAGTCGAAATGTAGGTAGTGTTCTAAAGTGAAAAAGATATATAAAACATATTGTATATGTTTTCTAGTTACGTTTACCACGAACTGGATAACCCTTATGTGGGCTTTACGGTATGTCCGAGCTTGCAATACCATTCATGTGTCAGACATCTATCTGAAATAATGCGATCTCTATCGTGATTTCAACATACTACCAAACAGACGGACATGGCTAAATTGACGCAGTATTTTACTACGATCAAGAAGGTGTATACTTATGGAGTTTCCGACGATTATTTCGAAATGTTGCAGAACGGTTAGTGGAGGATATAAGAAAGTAAGATTTTATTTCATGTTTCTATTTGAAATAATTTCCCATATTTATTTGATTTAGACTGTATATTTCTCCATTTATATATTTTCTGAAGTTCTCTTAAATGGAAATCAGTCGAAAATGCAAAATCATTAAATGAGAATTTTTTGTACTTTATGGCAGAAGAGCATAGAATTTGTGTGTAAGTGTACTTTAATATGAAACTGTCAAACTTGCTGTCCCACTTTGATAGCAATTGATACTAAATATCGTTTAAACACATATACCTATTGTTATATGGAGGTAACCTAATTGCAGAATAAACACATTTTTACGATATATGTGTTTTGAATTTACGATAGATAAATAGATGGTGTGTGAAGTCACTATTTTTTAGAATCACCCTGTAGTCTGTAAGCTAGTGTTGCCAACTAAAAATATTTAGTGAAGACAAACAACAATGATGTGTTCAGCTAGCAGACAATTGAACAAGCGTGCACGATATTTGTTGTTTAATTTACGATGCCTATTTCGTACTATAGAATAAACTAGTATAGAAACCAGTACGGGAGCCCTTTCTTAATAATGCTGTAAAATCGGTACTTAAGGAAGCACAGATATTTTTTAGCCATAACTGTAGTAGGTGGATGGTTTTAAAAGTTTATCGATAAATTAAACTACCAAACTTTGTATTCAATATTTTTTATTTATATTTAATATTCGTATTATAAACAAAAACATGGCAATCAAGCAATTTTATAAATATATAAACATAACATGTATAATATTAATACGATTTCTCTATGTGGACTTGGCACAATTCGCTTGGATGACTTTAAAGTAGTTATAGGAAAATTTAACTGCGATTCTGAATTTATAATTATTTCTAACTAAATTTGCGATTTATTGGTTCTAAAAAAATATTATATACTTTTGACTTTTTGAATTTATCTACAAGTTATTGATAAATTCTATATACATTGGCATATTATATATAAAATATATTTTTTATTGTTTCATTAATTAAATGACTTTATAAATATCACAAATTTATATTGAATTTTTTATGTATGGTTTTGTATTTTACAACAATTATAATTTCAATAAATTATTAACAACAAATGACATAGATTTAGTCCCCATAGCATATAGTATGGTAATACCTTAGCACTTTCACTAATCTAATCTAGTGACTAACTTAAAACCTATAGATAGTTTTGTGGAATGTGTATCCTAAAAATAGTTGTATATTTTTATCTGTGGTAGTTGTGTGAATACTTGTGAGTTAATGACATGCATGACATGGCTTGCTCAATTAAAATATTTTTATTCAATAAACGTTGCTATAATTTCAGCCAATGATGTGTAGGTACCGATTACCAAGCCCAAGACGCCGACAATTATTAATACAGTGTTGCCTGTAAAGAGATAGGGAAATGTATTATAAATATTTAAAATTAAATACGAATTCACTGCTCTTTAGATTTATCTGAAAAGTTATTAAGATAAATAAACCAATTACAAGATAGATAATTTCTCGATTAGGTTGAAATTCGATACGTTATAAGTAAGTTCGACCAAAGTTTTCTGTATATACTTAGGTTGTAATTCGATACGTTGTAAGGAAGTTCGACTATAATTTTCTGTATATACTTAGGTTGTAATTCGATACGTTATAAGGAAATTCGACTATAGTTTTCTGTATATACTTACTCAAAATCAACCACACTTTAGCCTTTCCATGTGTATTATACCAATGTGTAGAAATTTGAATTAAGGCAGGGAAACCTAAGCCCAATGCTGACAGACACAAAGCACCAAATAGGGAAATGAATAATTCTAAATTTGGTATAGCCACAGCCAATAAAACTAAAATAAAAATATCAAATTTAATATTGTACATTAAATAATTTCGTTATTTCATACTTACATGTAACCAACACCAAAAGGGTTCGTACAACATATTCCCAGAATATTTTCGAACGCTGTGGTCCCAATTTACGGGCAACATAATCATTCCAGGTGATATCAATGGCTACATAACAGGCCAGACCGTGGGTTATGAAAATGGCAAATGCCAACATTCCCTTGACACATTGAGCCAAACTGTAGAGGGGAGAAATACATAAATTGTTAGTACTTAAATTTCCATATTTAGTTGTAAGGAAACTTACACTTCCTTTGCTGGTAAATTGAGAGTAATGGAACCCTCAATTTCATCGCCATAGCTGAGATAACCGAAAAGACCCATACCAACATAGAGGAATACAATAAAGACCATAGAAATGTTGAGTACACCACAGGAACCACCAAATTTATTGGGCGTCTTCATTTCATTTTCCAAGGGGAGAATAACACCAATAGCTGTAAGGAAAGCAATAATATTTGAAATATTATTAAACATGTAAAAACGTCATGATGATAAGAAAATATTAAATAAAAAAAATCGGGAAAATGGGTACCGAAAATAAATCGGGAAAATGGGTCGGCATATTTACATTAGTTTTATGACAAACATAGGCCCAAATATAATTTTTTTTGCAAACATATTTCTTTCAACTTCCAACAACACTAAATTTTAAACACTTTGGCCGTATACTATGGCCGTACAAAATCAAATGATTACGCACTGTATTATAGCTGCCATGAAACGAGACATGGATAGGAAAATAGAAGACTTCGTCGTCGGATTCACTCCAGTAGATGAGCGAGTTGCTATAATCCGTATAAAAGAGAAGTTCTTCTACATCAGTCTCATTTGCGAACGAAGACAAAGATGACAGACCAAAAACATAATCTATGAGCGCCTGGAAACAGCATGACCGCTGCCGTGATCAAGACATTAAAATTCTGCTAGTAGATTATAATGCATCTTTGGTGCCATCGTTGAGAAATTGAGTCTGATTGATTCCGCGTAAACAAAAAACATGTTAGTTAGAATCACCAGATTCAAGCACCTTGATATACACAAACCCACCCGGCTTTCTCCCGATCATCATCAAATCGTACTGTCTTGGTGCAGCCAAGGTTCGCATACGACTTAATATAGCAGTAAAGGTGAAGGTGACTGAAGCCAACGGTCAATGTTATTCTTTGATCCACAAATCCATCATACACCACATATTTGAACTACGCCAAATCCTGGAAAAGTCCCACGATACTTCACCTATTCGTCGACAATAAAGGCACAGCCAGGTCTGTGTTCGGCAATCCTACAAAATTGATACGGCTATGCAGGATAACTTTAGCTAGCACAAGATCAGCGGTTAAAGCCGGAAAAAGACTTTTCGGATCCCTTTAAAACCGAACAAGGGTTCAGACAAGGTGCTAGCCTATCGAGTGATCTATTTAACATCGTGCTGGAAAAGGTCATACGCGATGCGAAGGTAAACAGAAATGATACTTCGTACACCAAACCGCATATGCTACTCGTCTACGCCGATGACTTCGATATAATACACGATCTATATCCCACCTTACGGTACCTCCTATTATCCGCTATTTCAGGAACATTTTTCAACCGAATGGACTGTAATTATTTATTTTTACGTCTTATCTGGTGGTAAACCTTTCTATCAAAAATTAATAATATCGGTCTAAGCGGCCTTTCAATGGGTTGATATTTTGAATAATACGAAGTGGCAATAATTTGCTATTCCGGGAAATTAGTATGTTAAAATCTTATTAACAGAACATATTTAATATAAGTCCGTGTTTCTACATAGTTCACGGGACTGTTCAATGTACTAGCCCAATTTTCGAATCTGGGTGTACTACATTTGTACTACTTTTTGAGATAACCTTGCAAAAATGTGTTTCATAAATCTACGTTCCATTCTCAGATAGCCTGTCAGAAAATATTCCTAAAAAACAACTGTTTCTGAAATAGCCTTTACAAATATTTTTAAAAATTCCACGCTTTGAGTATTTTTTATTTTTTATATATTTATCGGTTTGATGAGCCGTGAGGAATATTGTTCAAAACCCATACTAATTTCTTCGATGGATTTGAATATAAATATTAAATTTTATCATCTTACTTACCCTCTAGAGCGAATAGTACAGTTCCAAAGAATAACGGAAATCCACTGACCGGAGCAAATGCTTCTTTACCTTCGGTACTAAGGGGATCACGGAAAATATAATAACAGATAATACCGAATGACACCATTGTTATGGCATTGGCCAATGTTGAGAATGGAGCTAAATATTTCAAATTACGAACGTAATTAATTAAAATCAATGGCAACAGAATGATCAGCATGCACAGGCGTACATCCACCGGCTCGTCGAGATAATAATCTGCAACCGATTTAATATTGGACGCAACAAAGACCACATATACGCAACAGGTACCCAATTGATAGATTAACAAAAACGTATTCACCATTGTGCCAATGTAGGGGGCACATTTACGGAATATCGCTGGACCTTCATTCATAGCCTCTTCGGCAACTTTGGTATAGCCCATAGCAGGGACCTGTAATTTTTTGTTTAAATATGAATAATGTTTAAAAAATGTGTTCGTGTTTATTATGACTCCTTACTTACTTTTCTACGTTTACACAATTCATATTCGGCCTTAACCAGCTGATGTATGCAATAGGTGCAGATTGCGCCAATCACAATGGTGCCAATGGCGCCCAATACATAGCCAGAATTTTTAAAAGCATTTGGCATGGCCAATATACCGGTACCCAGAGAGCCTTTTAAAAAGTGAAACATAGTCTCGGCATTGCTAAAAAATTGAAAATTGTTTACAAAAAATTGTTTGCTAAAAATTAAAAAAAACTTACGTTGTGGGATGCTCAACCTTACGATGTTGAAACGGATCATATTCATCGATACCATTTGACTTTATGGCATATTTATCACCCTTCTCCGCCAACTCCAGTGAATACTTTTTGGATGGTTTATCCGACACATCTGCAACATAGGCCGCATTGGTATGTCCATTTTTTGTCATTATTATCGATGGTAAAGGTAATTCTCCGAACCGATCGCCTTGAAAAACAGAAAAACACGTCAACACTCTTGGCTTTTGTTGATCGCAATGTTCGTTCTATGCTCTATCCCCAAAAGAAATGTGGATAAAAACAAGAGTGCGATGAGCTATAATGTAAAGCGAAAAAAAATAATTAAATAATTAACATATTTATTTTTGCAAATATTATTTTGCATTTCATGAACTGAAATTATAAATAAAATCGAAGAAGACACCGTTCTAGACGAAGACGCCAACGACTACCGCATCCTCATGATCATGCATTTACCATCGATATAATAATGGTGGTCTATGAAGATAATTGCATACGCACAGTGTTACGAAAATAAAGAAAATTTAATTTTTATTGTTGTAAGGACAAGTTGTTCCTCTGAAACGCATTATAAAATATTTGACTTATTGCATTGAAGACCCTTGATAAATATTTGCATTAGGAAGTGCTTATTGTTTAAAGAGATTCTAAAAAAATGGAAAAAACACTTCTTAAAAAGCACGAATTGTGCTCTAACGGTCTTAAAATATTATTAAAAAAATCCTCGTATAATGCTTTGGCTGACCTTGAGAAAAAATCCAAGGATATCGGTTTCACAGCTTAAAAAATATGTTTAAAAAATCCACATTAATGTTTTTGAAGGACCTAGAAAACATATTCCTAGAAACCCATTCGGTCGACCAAACGAACCTATTAAAACTCCACCAAAAGATGGACTTTCAAATTACTTTAAATCGATCGGGACTTTTATATGGGGGTTGTGCCAGGGTAAATTTCCGCCAGTAGAAACTGAAAAATAAAACTACTGGTACTCAGATTTTAAATATTCGGTAACAGTATGAATATGGCAAATGAGGTGTGGGAAGCATATAAAACCAGTAAGGAAAGTAGTAAAGTCGGACGGGGCCGACTATATGATACCCTTCACCACTATGGTTATATTAAACAGGACTATTAGCATGAAATTGGATGAAATAAAATATGTGATATTTATCTAAATGTGAATCTACCTAGATCTATCCATAAAGTATGTAAATCGACTTCAAACAACAATATAAATAGGTCATCCGTTGGGCTATGTCTATACTTCTAGAAAACGCAACTATATAATTTTATGCTCAATTTTGTACGATGTGCAAACTTTGATGTCAATCTGACGAACATGAGGAGTTTGATGCCCAATTTACTTGAAATCGGACGAAAATATATATGGAAGGTCTATCCAAATATTAAGCGATTTCAAACAAACTTGTCACAGGTTAGGTTGTACCGATTTCAGAACGTTTTGTTCCTATTGGTTCCTTGGTGCGTCAATTACTTAAAATCAATCTATAATAAAAGGGAGCTATATCTATCTAAATCGGGACAGATTTTCACGAAACTTGGCAGACATCATTCTAGACCTAAATGATTAGGCTGTACCAAATTTCGTGCAATCGATATATAGGGACCGTTTACATTAAATCGGTTAAATATATATATGGGAGCTATATCTAAATCTGAACCGATTTTTCCCAATTTCAATAGGGTTCGTCCTTGGGCCTAATAAGTGACCTATGTCAAATTTCATCCAATTCGGATCATAAATGCGACCTGTAATTTGTTTACAATTTAACATGGACAGACGGACGGACGGACGGACATGCATAAATCGACTCAGAAAGTGATTCTATGCATATTCTCAAAAGGAACCATTGGTCTATCTCGATTATTTTTGCCTGTTACAAACATATGCACAAAGACGTAATACCCTGTACCACAGTGTGGTGAAGGGTATAAAAATCCTTGAAATATCGAAATTGGGGTTAACGTGCTCTATACCAAATCTTGGACCGATGTAGTAAAAATTATACCATTTGGTTGAAAGTTTTACGAAACATATATTTGTTTTAGTAAGCAGATTTTTGTAGGTTCATATATTCCAAGGGAAAACGTAGTTACGCTCAGTCTGTACGAACTTTTTTTTATCGGGAAACAACAACTTCAAACACTCAGATTGGTAAACTGTTTGGAACTAAGGAGTTACGGTTGAAAAACATGTATGAAATTAGGTTCACAGTGCCTTATACCAAAACTTGGATCGAAACACAACATTTAAAATGATTTCACACCCACTGAGTACCTGAAATATCAAATTTGAGCCCATTCGGTTGTAACATTTTGGCAAAAGCCCCAAAATAACGAATTATGGGGGATATATTTATTATATTTTGGTCTGTTTTTTTCTCTCTAGAGGCCACAAATATGACCGTAACATCACGAGAAAGGGATCTGACCATAGAATAAGCAGGACTGCTTTGATAAAGATCGGCCAATTTTTAGCTAGTCAAATGAACCCAGACTTTTGTGTATTCTAGGGTGAATATATTTATTTTTGAATATTTTTGAACATAGACCCCAGATGTCGGTAATACATTCATGAGGAGTGGGTAACCCACTTAAATTGATACCTAATTTATTGTCTTATCTACTCAGATGTGGGAGTTGTACTTACAGATTTCCGATATTGTTTAGTATTACCATTGCCACATTAGAGGACATAAATTCGACCTGATGGCTAGGAAATTTGGTCAAGGACTATGCGCATAATTATCGATGATAACCAAATAACATTTCGGGATATTTTTTTGTCAAGTTATCTGACATAATTTTTTACTTTGGGAAAACATAATTCTGAAAAGATGCCGCACAGGAGCTGTGGACCTCTAATCGGTCAAGAGAATGCAAATATCGCGAAATATTGCCCAATTGCCTCGAAATAAAGATCGCAGAAACTGTGGTAGTTGAGTAGGCTCGGCCCCCTTCCGACTATTATTGGCCGTCCGACTATACCCCTCCTCTTACTGATTTTAATTTTGAAAATACATAAAAATATCACATTACAGCCAAATAAATTGAAAACTTCCGAAATATCGGAGGTGTCGTTATATTGGGCTACTCTAAAAGTCATAATGTTTCATAGCAAGATTTACCTCCCAACGAGAACCTAAAATTAGAGTTTATTCGGTTAAAAACGTGCCCAAAATCTCAAAATAAAGGAGATACCTACCTCGTCTAATTGATCTTGGTCTAACATTGACGATTTTCTATCAGAATCCAACATACACAATAACATACATTTTGATTGAAAAACTCTACAAAACATCGAAATTATGGGGATATATGGGGGCTACCTTAAAATAGGGCCAATATTGATCATTTTTGGTAGGCCGATATATTCCATTTATAATACCAAAAATCCTAGGGGTATGTGCAAAATTTCACTGAAAAATCTATGGCTAAAAATGGGTCTAGAATGTAGAAGGACCGCATACCGAAAATGTGCGGGACCAAAATATTGACCTGTATTGAAAAATTCCATCCAAGAGGGAAAATCCGAAAAGAAAATATAGTAAAGGGTAATGAGGAACGACAAAACTTGGACAATTTCAGAACGTGGACCTATACTGAAAATGTTCTCCAAATATATTTTTCAACCTCCAAGAATCCATGGTCTGATATATTCTACTTTCAATACCAAACATCTTAAGATATTTAAGTTTAAAGGCGAGGGCTATACCGTGTACCAATATTGAAAAATGTTTTTCATCCTCCATGATTTCGGAAGGCAGAATGACAGGCACTTCGTTTGCAAAATGGATCTGAAGCTCAGAATAGGACCTATGTAAAAAAAAAGAGACCAATATTGACAATTTGTTGCGAAAACAGTTTTTATCCATCATTAAGCCGGAATACGAAATTACGGCTATGTTGATTGAAAACATATGTCATATAAAAATATGGTGCAGGACCTGATTGTGGGAACTATTTCAAAATATGGATCTATATTGAACATTTTCAGCAAACAAGTTGCTCACCCTAAAGAAGCTTGTACGCCATGTTACAACCTCTTCGGTGGGAAAATGAGGCTGAAACCTCCAAACTAGCTAAAATGGGAAGGTGCCTTCCTAGGAGTAGTAACAACTTCAACTTATCGTACAGGCTATACCAACAATGGCAATTACTTAGATATGCATTTTAAAAAAATTAAACTGAAATCTCGAACTAATCCAAAATACTGTGTTGTTATTGCAACATTTTTTCTCAAACACGATTATTATTATCGTACATTGACGTTAGAACAGTTTAAAGGAAGGAAAACGCTTACTAATTCCCATTTAATGCGCTATGATCTCTTCAGTCCACCGCCTTGGCTGTGCCATCTACATCACATTACATTTGAGAATGAAATGTGTAGGAAAAATTTTGTATTTTTATTTCGATTTGTTTTCTCGCATTTAAAAGAAATGCGCGGGATCTCATTATGTATGTGACAGTGTGTCTATGTTTATGGTGACAAGTTATTTGGACAGAATGGCCAGCGACGAAGACAGCAAGAAGAAGAAGGTTCGGTGCATTGTGTAGTTCAACGATTTCTAAGGTGCTTGTCACTGCACATAGCTGAGGCTAAGTTGGCTGGCTGGCTGGCAAGCACTTTTGGCATTGATAAGTGAAAATTACCCCAGTACCCTCTTGGCCTAGTAAATAGATTTTTGAGGCGCTATCATTTGTATTGTTGTTTTTGTTTTTTGATAGTTTGTTTTCTGTGTCGTTCTATTTCACGTTTACGACGAATGTTTCAATGATCAATGCCAATGTTATTAGGCAGCACGAGTTTGTATTTTTCAGAGATTCTCAAATCGGCGGCTATTCACTTTTATTAGACTTTGCGACGAAATAGGAAATCTTGTAACGTGCACTGCAATTTTCAATCACTGGCTGGTAAACAGTCTTATTTTTTGTGACTATTCTACCAGTCAGTCATTATAATTCAGCGGATTTTCAAACACATGCCCAAAATTTTAAATTCTATGATTTATTACAAGATTCAGATGTATAATTGGATTTGACACTTAAATATATTGGTTATATTACTTAATTGTTGGCATACAGAGTGAATCGCCTGTTAGACGTTTATGGTCTTTATTTTTAAAAAAATACAATGAAAACAATAACAGCAACAACAAATCTCAAACAATTTATGATGTTCAGTCGATGAAACAGATGATAATTTGCTGCGAAGGAAAGTGATTTTGACAAAGGTGACAAAAAAGCTACCAAACATTTATTAGAAATAATTGCTTCTGCTTTGAAAGGGAACAAAGCAAAAATATATAAATAAACGATTAGCAAACGATTAAGCGTTGGACAGGTCCATATGGTACTGTGCCGGATGAAGTTGACACCTCATTTTATGTGTTTTGTAAATCCTAGTTGTATTTCATACGTAATCAAAGTAATTTAATGGTCCGTGTTCTTGGCGGATAAAAAAAATTGGTTCACAGAATATTTTGAAAAATATGTTCATGTTTTAAAATTGAATCCTGTCCAATTATTCTTGGAGTGTTGTTGTTGAGTAATAATATTGTGGTGACATTGCACAGGAGATGTTGGTCTCGGTTCTCAATGGCTCGGTCCGGTACACAATGAGTTATTATCAATGGGACGTATAATCATTAATAACAAGTAAGAATTAAAAACGATGTTAAGATGGACACCGCCCATCTTTTTATACCCTCCACCATGAGGATGACTATCAAAATATCTAAAATTAATGACCTTGAACCTAAAGATATGACCTTGAACATACAAAAAACCAGTAAGGAAAGCAGTAAAGACGGGCGGGGCCGAATCTATGATACCCTTTACCATTTTGGGTATATTCAACCGATGAATGCTAACAGACTTCGAATTCTACAAACTATACTAAATTTTTCATTTGTTCAGATATAGGGTTGCTTCTTACAATGAGACAAAATTATTTAAAATTGGGAGAAAATATATATAAAAGCTCTATCCAAATCTGAACCGATTTCAAAACATTCCACATTTCAAAACTTTAGTACGTTGTGCAAAATGTGTGTCAATTTTGTGTAAAATCGGATAAAAATATATATGTAGAAGCTATATCAAAATCTGAACCGATTTCAATGAGAATGGCAGAGGTTAACTTATATTAACTACAGTTTATTGTACAAAATCGTGTGGCAATCGGACAAACTTTGGATCTTTAGGGCACAATTTACATAAAATCGGAAGAAAAAATATATAGGAGCTCAGGGACGAACGCAGGGGGGCCTGCACCCCCCCCAAATTACATTTTTTTCACAGTAAATTTATGTTTGCAACAGCGAATTTTTTCATTTTGTACTACCGATTTTCTCCAATTTCAATAGTGCTCGTCCTGTGCCAAATTTTATCCAATTTGGACCATAAATGCGACCTTTGCTCACAAAAATACATGGACAGACGGACATGCATAGATCAACTAAGAAAGTGATTCTATGCATTTTCTCAAAAGGAACCATGGGTCTATCTCGATTATTTTTGCCTGTTACAAACATATGCTCAAAGACATAATACCTTGTACCACAGTGTGGTGAAGGATATAAATACGTGAGGAAAAGATGATTGAAATTCTCAAAATATCTAATAACCGTTAGTTAGTGAGAACCCAGAATACTAAATTTCAGCGTATGAAAAACGTATCCAAAATCTCTAGAATGCCGACCACTGGGGATTCCGTTATAAGGTGACTATCCTGAAACATGGGTCCATATTAATAAATACCAAGTTACAACCAATACGGTAAAAAACCGTGTCAAAAATCCATAACAATCCGAGTATTGGGAGTACCGTAATATGGTGACTACCCCAAAACTTGGGTCAATATTATTATTTTTTGGCACAGAAATGTACCCAAATGCCCAAAATGCCAAATTACAATTTCCAATTCGGTTGGAAAACGTTTACAATATCCCCAAAATACCGAATATGCTGGGATACTTATATATGGGGGTTACACCAAAACGTGGACCGATATATACCATTTGCAATACCAAAAATCCTAGGAGTACTAGCAATGTCTATGCAAAATTTCAGAGTTCTATCTTAAATATTGCGATCTCTATCGTGATTTCAACAGACAGACTACATAGAATTTTGTTCCGATCAAGAATATATATACTTTGTGGGGTCTTTGATGAATATTTTGAGATGTTGCAAATGGAATGATTTTCTTGGCCAATAACTCAAAACTTATTATTTCTTGGAATCTATAAATGAAAAGGGTTCGTTTTCGCAGAAAGATGACTGATAGTATCTTCCTTCAGCCCATAATACTTTTGTACGCGAATGTTAAGTCCTTCCTACCAAACATTATTTACTCACTTTTTAGTGTGGCCCCATAATACGTTCGGTATGGTCCCATAATACGTTCCCATATACGTTCGGTAAGATAATCCTCCCTTACAAAAAGTATCAATATAACAGTATACACCATTTTTTGGTATTTTGGGCACGTTTTTAATCCATACTAGCTGGACCCGTGGCGCTTCGCTGCCCCTACTAAAGTGATTAACAAAGGATAGTTGACGTAGAAAACTATTTGTATTTAGTTTAAATGCTACTTTTTATTGATAGAATTGATTGATATATGTATTATAGTAGCCCCAATTACTGTTCGACTATATATATTTCGAAGTGTAATGTATCATTACTAATACCGTAGCAGCTGGTTAATGTATACGTTATTTGAAACAGCTTGACTTGTCTCAATAGGATTATACACTATTATATTTTCTACAATATTCACATGTTTTTCATTAATCATTCAAAGACCAATATTCTCATCTGATTTCCCATTTTAGTTTTAGTAATAGTTTAGTTTTGTTTTAGTAATATGCCTTTGATCAACTAAACATAATTTCTCAAGTAATGTACACATTTTGTTTTCAGGTCAGCTATGATGATAACCCACCACAGATTTCAGATTTACTTTCATTGAATTCATGTTTACAGATCTCAGATTATTATAACTTTTAATCCATCATTCGCATTTCGCTCCTGTATATCTCCCAATTATTGCTGATGCATACTTTTATTGAATTCATGTTCGTTTTCTCCAATGGCGGTAATTTTTTTTTTTTCAAAATGACAAAATGTAAAAATGTAATGTCAAAAATTTTCATTTTACACAAATTTTATTCCAATGTGTATGAACATGACAATGGAGACATGACATGACAATAGACGTTAGCGGAATTACTGACCTGGTGGCTTTAAAAATTACTGATAATAATGCACTGATAATATGACAAAAAATTATGAGTCGAAAATTTCTGATTTTGACCAAATTTAACTTCCTGGTCATTTAAGATTGGATGAGTACTTATCTGAATATCATACATACTTTTATGAACATATTTATTCAAGATATTCAGATATGTGCATAGACAATTAGTATTAGTTCAGATCTATGATTACGGTTGATTCTATAACTCTTCGTCATTTTGAAAGTTTATTTTGCATATCTTACTTCCATGTGATGGCATAACTGACTGCGAAAATTTCTGCAAAATCTATTCAGCGATTTTTGTGTCTACAACCAAAAGTGTTTCTTTTTTCCATGTATAGATAAATTAAATTCAATTGTGAGTAAATTCCGTCCATTGTATCACCCCAATTTTAATATGGATTATGCGTATTTGTAACCAATTTACTGAAGCAAATTTTAAAGTGGGAATTTGTAACGCCCCTTAGGATATACACATAGAATAGCTATGCCATTTCAGATTTGTAATTACTTTTGATGCTATAACTCCGCCTATGATTTTTCTACCATGTAGCATGAGGTGCTGTAAAATTCTCAGTAAAATCTGTTGAGCGGTTTTTGACTAATCAAACAAAAAATGTTATTTTTATTTTCTGTGTATGTAAATTGTTCAAGTGCAACGGGGAGTGCATTTTCCCCAATCGTACCACGCTCATATTTGTATGGATGATGTGTATTTACACCTACGCTATTCAGACAAATTTTGAAGACTGTGTCTATTACCGTTATAAAGATATACGCATATTACATGTACTGAAATTTCTAGGTGTGTTCACTATTGATGCTATAACTCTGCATCCACGCGGAATTTTAGAAGTTCATATATCCTATGTTACTTTCATGACATACTGTGTAAATCTAATTAACACCTGTTCAGCGGTTTTTGTGTCTATTGGTAACATAGAAACAAACATTTTTTCCAATTGTATATACATAGATAGTTTTTTCAAGGCAATGACAATCCAATTAATTGTAGAAAATTAAAATATTTTGAGAATTTTCCATAATTGGATATTACTTAAAGATATACACTGCCCATTTTCGCCCAAAATATGTCCAAAAAGAACTATGAAGAGGTGAAACCATAAAGGTTCGATATAAAATGTGTGGAAAGGTTAATATCTTTCAAAATATATTTTGCAACGTTTTCGCGGATTTTTCTTAAAATGTTCTTTCATTAAAACCTTTCCACTTCAATTACAGACTACTAACAGAAACTTTAAGTCAAATCGGTCCAACCGTTTCTTTAAAATTATTTTTGCAAGATTTCCGCGGATTTTTCTCAAAATTTTCTTATATAAAAACCTTCACACTGTAATTACCGACAACTTAAATAAATTTTGAGTGAAATCGGTCCAGCCGTTCTCAATTGATGCGTTAGTATACATTTTTCTTGCTCCATTTTTATATATATAGATTTGTTGTAATATGATCTTTCGGGTGTTAAATCTTCCTATGGAGAAAATTATATTCTTCGAAACATTTTTCTTTCATTTTTTTATAATTTTTATACCCTCCACCATAGTATGGAGGGTATATTAATTTTGTCATTCCGTTTGTAACTCATCCAAATATTCATTTCCGACCCTATAAAGTATATATATTCTTGATCAGGGTAAAATTTTAAGACGATCTAGCCATGTCCGTCCGTCTGTTGCAATCACGCTATCTTCTGAAGGAATTGAGATAGGGTGCAGGCAGGTCAAGTTCGAAGATGGAATATATCGGTCCACGGCATAGCTCCCATATAAGAGTACCCCCCAATTTTCGGTATTTTGGGGTTCTTGAACGCGTTTTCAGCCGAATTCACTGAAATTTGGTACATTGGATACTAAATTTTGGGGGTTTTGATCGTATTTTTCCATCGAATTGGCTATAATTTAGTATTTTGAGTTCTTAATAGGTTTCAAATCTCTACACAAAAAATTATGAACATAGGCCAATTTTTTCGGGTAGACCCCATATAAGGGTACCCCCAATTTTCGGTATTTGGGGTTCTTGAGCGCGTTTTCGACCGAATTCGCTGCTATTTGGTATTTTGTAGTCGTATATGGTAACAAATCTCTTCACCAACATTTATTAATATTATCCCCCTTTTTGGGGGTAGTCCCCATATAATCCCATTTTTATATTAAAATAGTTATCTAATTTGTTCCGTGTTTTGGGTTTGGTTCTAAGACTCTGTTGTAATTTTTTTCACCAGCGGATAAAAAACGAGAACGTAAGGTTCGATAATGAACTATATAAGAACTATAACCCGCATTTAGACCTAGCTCCTGTGTGGGAGGCACCGGAAGGAGTGGACCGATATTCCCCATCTTCGAACTTTAACTAAGTTTGGAAGAAATAATGAGATGGGCAAAGTTTGGATGAAATCAAAATTTTCCGAAACTAATTTGGTCCAAAAAACATGGGGTCTAAAACCAATATTTCGATAAGGCACATTTTCACCGTGTCAAAGTGTATACACCCTCATTAGCCATAAGGCCCTATATTTTCATCTCAAGTACCTGTCAGTATATCTATGGTGGAGAATATCCAAAGTTCGACCCGGCCGAACTTATCGCTTTTTCACTTGTTTTAATTATTATGAATTTAAACCTAGCTTAAAATATATTTCCTAATCTAGTCAACTGTTCATTTTAAAATTTACTATTATTTTAGGTAAATTTTTTCATAATAATATAATTCATACCTAGGTAGGTATATTAATCATTACAAATACCACTAACACCTCCGCGCCAATGCAAAATTGATGAGCGAATTTATCTTTCAGTTCAATAATAATAATCATTTACATTTGACATTTGGTAATGAATGTGGAAACGTGATAGAATTGTTACAACGTAGATTGGAAAAAATTACTATCATCACGATTTTGTCTGTTGTGATCGTCATATTTGTCATCAGTTTTTTTTAATTGAAAGTTTGCAAATAATTTAAATTTTTTATTTGGAACTTTCTTATTGCATTTTGAGCGCAAACATCTATATGATTTTATAGACCAATTGATTTCAGCACGTATAGAAAACTTAGAAAAAATAAATAGATTTATCTGTTGGTTGATATTACGATAGAGTATTTATTTGATTAACCAATTTTTAAGGGTACCGGTAAGGTTTTATAGCCTAACTTTACTTATGATCAAAACCATAGTCGTGTTTTTAATGTTTTCTATATTTTAAAAATATTTTTTCTATACCCACCATATAGGCGTGGATTTTTTAAAAATATTTTTTCTATACCCACCCTATAGACGTGGATTTTTTAAAAATAGTTTTTCTATACCCCACCATAAAGGCGTGGATTTTTTAAAAATATTTTTTCTATACCCACCATATAGGCGTGGATTTTTTTAAAATATTTTATTTCTATACCCCATCATATAGGCCTTGATTTTTTTAAAATATTTTATTTCTATACCCCATCATATAGGCGTGTATTTTTTTTAAATATTTTTTCTATACCCACCATATAGGCTTGGATTTTTTTAAATATTTTTTCAATACGCACCATATAGGCGTGGGTTTTTTAAATATTTTTCTATACCCACCATATAGGCGTGGATTTTTTTTTTAAATATTTTTCTATACCCACCATATAGGCGTGGATTTTTTAAAAATTATTTTCTATACCCACCATATAGGCGTGGATTTGTTAAAAATATTTTTTCTATACCCACCATATAGGCGTGGATTTTTTAAAAATTATTTTCTATACCTACCATATAGGCGTGGATTTTTTAAAAATATTTTTTCTATACCCACCATATAGGCGTGGATTTTTTAAAAATATTTTTTTTACATAGACGTGGATTTTTTAAAAATATTTTTTTTACATAGACGTGGATTTTTTAAAAATATTTTTTGTATATAGACGTGGATTTTTTAAAAATATTTTTTTACATATACGTGGATTTTTTAAAAATATTTTTTTTATATAGACGCGGATTTTTTAAAAATATTTTTTGTATATAGACGTGGATTTTTTAAAAATATTTTTTGTATATAGACGTGGATTTTTTAAAAATATTTTTTCTATATAGACATGGATTTTTTAAAAATATTTTTTTCTATATAGGCGTGGATTTTTTAAAAATATTTTTTCTATATAGGCGTGTAGTGTTTAAAAATATTTTTTTTATACCCATCATATAGGCGTGGATTTTTTTTAAAAATATTTTTTCTATACCCACCATATAGGCGTGGATTTTTTTAAAAATATTTTTTCTATGCTCACCATATAGGCGTCGATTTTTAAAAAATATTTTTTATACCCCAGGGTGCCAATATATTTAAAATTTTGCAATACTTTTGCGAAATATTTCTCTTATAGTTTTTTTGTGAACTACTTACTACATTTCATTTATTTTTTCAAACAACTTAACAATCCAAGGCTAACAATATATGTTTTTGTTGTTGCTTTTGTCTGCTCGAATCAAAGATAAAACTTGTTTAACTCTAAATCGCCGACACTTCTAAGCAATTGTATATTTGAGTGTTTAAGGCAGTTTCACACTCAACTTAAGCTATCTGCCACATTCAACTGTTAGCTACGCAGCAAAAAAGAACATTGAACTTTGCATTAAGACAATGTCAAAATGGCTATAACAACATTTAACGCATTTGAAATGAATTTGAATATTTGTGATAGAACTTAAATGTGTGTGCCAAGCCAAAATATGTGGGCTCTTGCTATAATTTTTTTTTTATTTAATTTTTTTTTATCTAAAAAAATTAAATGCATATAAATGATATTGAAAACTTTATAAAACAACTTTTTGCAATTTTTGTTTGAATTTGGTCGAATGACCGCATGAACCATGCATTATAATTGTATTACATCATAGGCTTAGATCCGCAATCATATATCTCTTATCGACAAATTTTTATAACATTGCAGCAACACTCTAAAGTTCATGGAGAAAAGCTTTATATATTTGTCAGCGGCTATTGCTGGTTCATTGTTCTCCTTCAGTCTCGAGTGCTTGTGCGTATTTTTATTAGTACTTATTTTCTTGAGCCGTAAACTAAATTTTTTGATTTAGATTTTGATTTAGTTCGGCAAAGACCGTGCCATATGAAATATAACCTGCAACGATATGAATCTATTTCTTTATTTATTTTAAAACAATAAACTCATCACACAATAACTCAAAAATTTTACTTATGGCGATTTGTCCTTCTGGGTTCTTCAAACACTCGCCAAGAGCTTTCATCTCCATAGGGCATTTTTCACCCTTCCAAAATCTTGATGCACAGGGTAATAGTTTTTGAATGATGGCCACATTATTGTTCCCTTCACCACACACTGGTACAGGGTATTATGTCTTTGTGCATATGTTTGTAACAGACAAAAGGAAACGAGATAGACACAAGGTTCCTTTTGAGAATATGCATAGAATCACTTTTTAAGTCGATGTATGCATGTCCGTTCGTTCGTCTGTCTGACCATGTTAAATTGTAAACAATGTACAGGTCGAATTTTTGATCCGAATTGGATGAAATTTCGTGCAAATCAAGGGATATAAAGGGACTTTGGTGCACAATTTACCGAAAATCAGACGAAAATATATGGGAGCTATAAATAAAACTGAACCGATTTTCACGAAATTTAACACACATCGTTCTAGACTTAATTCAGCACGCGATGCGTGCAAATCGAAGGATACAAAGGGACTTTGATGCACTATTTACCGAAAATCGGACGAAAATATATATGGGAGCTATATCTAAATCTGAACCAATTTCCACGAAATTTAACACACAACGTTTAGACTTAATTTAGTACGTGGAAATCGAAGGATATATAGGGACGTTGGTGCATCATTTACATAAAATCGGGCGAACATATATATGGCAGCTATATTGAAATCTTGACCGATTTTCCCGAAACTCATCATTCAGGACTCAATTTATTACGTTAAGCCAAATCGAAGCGTATAAAGGGACTTTGGTGCACTATTTACCTAAAATCGGACGAATATATATATGGGAGCTATATCTAAATCTGAACCGATTTTCAGGACAATTGACACAAATCATTCTAGACCTAATTCATTACTCTGTGCCAAATTTCGTGCAAATCGAAGTATATATAGAGACATTCGTACACCATTTACCTCAAATCGGACGAGAATATATATGGGAGCTATATCTAAATCTGGACCGATTTTCAGGAATCTTAAGACAAATCATTCTAGACTTAATTCATTACGCTGTGCCAAATTTCGTACAAATCGAAAAATTTGAACCGATTTTCAGGAAACTTGACACAAATAATTCTAGACCTAATTCATTACGCTGTGCTAAATTTCGTGCAAATCGAAGTATATATAGAGACTTTCGTACACCATTTACCATAAATCGGACGAAGATGTATATGGGAGCTATATCTAAATCTGGACCGATTTTCAGGAAACTTAAGAGACATCATTCTAGACCTAATTCATTACGTTGTACCAAATTTCGTGCAAATCGAAAGATAAATAGGGGCAGTTTACATTAAATCGGACGAAAATATATATGAGAGCTATATCTAAATCTGAACCGATTTTTCCCAATTTCAATAGGGTTCGTCCAAATAAGTGACCTATGCCAAATTTCATCCAATTCGGATTATAAATGCGACCTGTACTTTGTTTACAATTTAACATTGACAGACAGACGGACGGACGGACATGCATAAATCGACTCAGAAAGTGATTCTATGCATATTCTCAAAAGGATCCATGTGCCTATCTCGTTTCCTTTTGCCTGTCACAAACATATGCACAAAGACATAATACCCTGTACCACAGAGTGGTGAAGGGTATACAAAATATACTTTTGTAGTTCAATATTGATCGATCAACCAATGGCGCTATTAACAAGTTCGTATGTGTGAATTAAATTATGTTTGTTTATAAATCACAAATGCATTTTTTGATTAAATATGTCTGTGTGTGACAATAATATTGATTTATTACCCAGAAATGTGTATCACATGCATATCGTCGGAGTGATTAATTTTGATGCAAATATAGAATTTGGTATGAAAAATATAATTTAAGAAGCGGGGATCGGAACTGTGACAATAAATATTTTCAAAAGTTTGTCCAATTTAATTTTTTCGACTCATAACCTAGTTTTGTAAGGTATACGATAAAACGTTCCGTTCATTATAAATCCCTACCTCAGATATATGCAGATAATGTTCTGATATTTGGTATAAAGGGTTTTTGGCGACTCGATATAAATTCGAGTGAGCGGATAGATATGGGAAAGTTAAATTTGGAATTAAAATTACAGGATTAAGATAGTATTGGAATTTCATACTTATGGAGACAAAAGCACTAAATGACACTAAATATGGTACAATCTTTTTTTGTAAACTGGTAGGGCGGGAATCCTAAAATTTGGAATGAAAATTATTGTTGGTTTATTGGACTGAAACTTGAAGGGAGTTCTTAAAATTCATAATTAAGTGTACTAAATGGTACTAAATTTGGTACAATTTAGTTTTGAGTGAACGGATGTATATGGGAAACTTATATTTGAAATTAAAATTACTGTTAGAGTACAGGATTGAGGTAGTGTTGGCAATTCGAACTGAAATGTATGATTAAAATTACTATTGGAGTGTAGAATCGAGGACGTTTTGGAAAATCGTACTTACGTGCACGAAAACCAATAAATGATACTAAATTTGGATTTTGGCGAAAGGAAAGAGGTGGAATCCTTAAATGTTGATCTAAGGTTATTATTGGAGTGCATGACTGAGGTAGTTTTGGAAATGCAAACTTATGGGTACAAAAAGTACCAAATTTTGTACAATTTGGACTTTGGTGAAAGGGTAGAACTACGATACTTAAAGTTGCAACTAAGATTAATATCGGAGTTTGGGATTGAGATAGTTTTGGAATATGGGTACGAAAAGTACAGAATGGTACTAAATCTGGTACAATTTGGACTTTGGTTAACAGATAGAATTTTTACATTTTAGAAATACGAATTGTTACATTGTAGTATTGATGTAATTTTAGAAATTAATTAATTAATTTAGTGAAATTAGACCTAAGATTGATATATGGAGGTAGTCTTGAAAATGTGTACTTATGTGTCCGAAAAATGCGGATTGGAACAAAATGTGGAACCTGTACGTATTTAGTAAACTATATAATTGGAATTCTGATCACTTTTGAATCTGATATGAATAATATTTCGTTTATGTGTAGAAGAGTACTAAATGGTAATAACCTTGATATTAGATGTAGGAATAGAGGTGGAATTCGAAATTATGGAACAATAAATTATACAGTATTCACGATTTCCATATAAAATATTATGTATTTGTTTTGTATTCCCTTCCGCATAAGAAATAGCGGCCACTTTGCTAATATACCTTATATAAAGCGAATAATAAAACATGTGTGTAATTCCGAAGACCTCCGAAAACTATAGGCGGAGGGTTCATTTAGATCGGTCGGCAACACCGACTGATACTTTTTATACCCTCAACCATAGTATGGAGGGTATATTAATTTTCTTTTTTCGTTTGTAACTCATCGAAATAATCATTTCCGACCCTATAAAGTACATATATTCTTGATCAGCGTAAAATTCTATGACGATATAGCTATGTCCGTGTGTCCGTCTGTCTGTTGTAATCACTCTAGCGTCTAAATGAATGGAGATAGATCGGCAAAATTTTGCATAGAGTCATCTTTTGTCTGCAGGCAGGTCAAGTTCGAAGATGGGCTTTATCGGTCCACATTTAGGTATAGCTCCCATATAAGGGTACCCCCAATTTTCGGTATTTTGAGGTTCTTGAGCGCGTTTTTGAACTGAATTCGCTGAAATTTGGTACCTTGAGTTCTTATTGGGTAGCAAATCTCTCCACTAAAAATTATAAATATGGGTCCATATTTTCGGATAGCCCCCATATAAGGGTACCCCCAATTTTGCGGTATTTTGGGGGGTTTGATCGCATTTTTTGACCGAATTCGCTGAAATTCGGTACTTTGACTTTTTATTGGGTAGCAAATCTTTATACAAAAAATTATAAATATAGGCCAATTTTTCAGCTAGCCCCATATAACTGCACCCCCTAATTTTCGGTATTTTAGGGTTCTTGAGCGCGGTTTTCAACCTAATTCGCTGAAATTTGGTACATTGGGTTATTATTGGGTACCAAATTTCCCCTCTTAAAATTATAAATATATGCCCACTTTTTCTGGTAGCCCCCATATAACGTCGATCGTCATATCTCGACTAGCTGAGTCGATCTAGACATGTGTGTCCGTCCGTCCGTCTGTCCATTATAATTTGTAAACACGATACAGGCGATACAGTTATGAACCAATCTTCACGAAATTTTGCATGTAGGATGGGTTCTGGCCAATGAAGACCCCTATTGTTTTTGGGAAAGATCGGTTAATATTTAGGGGATGGAATGGACCAAATACTAATTTTTTGGAACACTTAGTATGCTCGAAATTCAAAAATTACAAAGGGATTAGAAGTTGTATATTTTTCACTGTGGTGGGAACGAGGATTATTAAATTCGCATAATATTCGAAGTGTTGTAGATTTTCAGAACGACACTACTAATCAATCGAGTTGTTTGTAGAATTCATTGAAATGCATTTAATCGGGACATAAGACATATTTTTTGCAAAAAAAATTAAAAAATCATTACCAGCCTGATATCTGAAATCGTTCGGAACCTTTCTATCGTTTTTAGCATTTAAAAAATCCATATGCCAAATTGCCGATAATTAGTTTAGAAAATTCGGATAGTACCTTGAACTTATATACCTAAAATGGGATGGGTGCTTTATATGCCGGATATGCCAAAACATCCTGATGTATTGAAAATTATTTACCATTTTTTCTTAAGACGAAGCACCTGTAATTTCGAATATCGAGTTTTCAGAGGATACAATACCTCCTCGCACATTAAATGAGCCCGTGTTTCGAACCCGTCCTCGTAAAAAAATGGGACGGGTGCTTTATATGCCGGATATGCCAAAAAAATGAAGATGTATTGAAAATTATTTACCAAAAAGTTTTTTTCAATGTATATACATGGGAGCTATATCTGAATCTGAACCGATTTCTACAAAAATTGATCGTCATATCTCGACTAGCTGAGTCGATCTAGACATGTGTGTCCGTCCGTCCGTCTGTCCATTATAATTTGTAAACACGATACAGGCGATACAGTTATGAACCAATCTTCACGAAATTTTGCATGTAGGATGGGTTCTGGCCAATGAAGACCCCTATTGTTTTTGGGAAAGATCGGTTAATATTTAGGGGATGGAATGGACCAAATACTAATTTTTTGTCGGTTTTTCTGGTCGCTCCAGAGGCCGATATAATGGCCCGAACATCGTGAAATTTTGCATGGAGAAGGGGATCGGGCCAAAAGAATAAGCATGCCGGATAAAGATCGGTCAATATTTAGCGGGTCAAATGGACCCTGACTTTTGTGTGAAATTGACAAAATTTGCATTCTATACCGTATATATTTACCTCTCAAGGACATTATCCAGAAAAGTTGATATTATATCCAAAAGGATTGGTTGACCTTTAAATTAATACAATTGTATTGTTGTATGTTCTCGGATGTGGGAGTTACACCTAAATATTTATAGGTATCTCCGTATTTGTATATTATTTAGTAACCCATTATCACTCTAGAGAGCGGAACTATAGCGCAGAGCGCTTTCAAATGTTCCATGAGGTTCCAGTTATGGTCAAGGACAACGCCTATAATTTTCGGAGATGATCAGATAATAATTTTGGAATGAGGTGGGTCGAAGACTTAATTTTTTGTGTTATTTTGGAGTCGATCTATAGACCACAAATGAAAGCCGAACATCACAAGACATATATGTACTGAATACTCGTAATATTCGGAAAATATGTCAGCGTGAGGAAGAGGTGCTGTTTATCTTTAATCGGACAAGAGGGTGCAAATATCACGAAATATTGCCCAGGCCCGGAATAAACATCCACAGAAAGTTTGTGTTCCGTGGTAGTTGTGTAGGGTATCATATGGTCGGCCCCATCCGACTATACTGCTCCGCTCACTGGTTTATATTAAAATAGTTATCTGATTTGTTCCTTGTGTTGGGTAGTCGTTACGGGGAATAGTCAATTGTTACCCTACAAAGACTATTTAGCCATCTATTGTAAGGATTCCGCCTTCTAAAGATATTGTGATAAAAGAAAACTCAAACATGATGATAATGAAATATATCGGCAGACATTTAGGCATCTCCTCAATATAGTGATAACTCCTGAATTAAAGAATTGAGATAAACAATTAAAATATAGTGTTTTGAGAGCAAATTGAAATATTTATGTTTATTAAAGTTCTTATTGTTGTTGTTATTATTATATGTAGTGTCTTAATATATGCTTCCGTTTCCGTCGCCACTTTTGAACCGTGCAAAGTTCTTGGGCAATGTCGTCAACAACAATAAAATACAAAATACGAACAAAAATAACAAAACGCAAACCACTATTAATTATTATTTATACAAATTAAAACGGTAAATAAATATGTAAGTAACTATGTACAATATTTCACTGTAGCATTCTTCTAATTATAAAATTTGTCATTTCAATTTCGTACTAACCGTGATTGCTGGTTGCTGTGTTTGTGTGTTTGTTGGTTTAGTATTTATGATCCGCTACTGGAGATTTCAATGATATTTTAATTTAAATACCAGTGTCAGCCAGTGAGTACTTGAATAAATTGTAAATATTTCTTTAGTTACTGATGTTGTTGTTGACTTTTTATTAATACATTTTGTTATTGTTTTTGTTATTGTTGCGAGAAGAAAAAATGTACCGAAAATTAGTTTGTGACTATGTAATTTACTAATTAACACTTTTTTGGAAAGGTGTAAGCTACGCAAGCACCTAAGAATTTGTTTAGTAAATATTGAATTTGTTTTATTTTTATTTTTTGTTTATTTGTATTTTCAAAGTAAATACATGAATATGTTGTTTTTATTTGAAATATGTTCTTCGGCTTTTATTTTCGAAACATACACTTCCGCACCGGCACAATTTCAAAAAAAAAACTTTTTGCAAATAGAGCAAAAAAGTGAAGTTAAACTTTATTATCACTCAAGTGTAATTATGAGGTATAACATACAGGTATGTGGTGTTCGTTATTGCCTGACCTTCTTACACTCAGAACAGTTCTGTTTGCGGCAAATTTTTTTTCGGCTATGGTTTTATCGACTCGCGTTTTAGCGGTAAGTGTACTTTTTGGCCGTGCGTTAACGACTAAATCCATGTAGCGACCGCTTCATTGGTTTTAAACTCAATACGGAAACTCTTGGGCACAGCCAAAGTCAAATGCTGCTACGTTGGACCCGCTGACGGTTCGCTGTTGACGCTGACGCAACGCCAGAGCAAACGTCGCTGTTGAAATTTTCACATGATTGTTATAGTAACGGTCAAAGCTTAAATTAAAGCTAGCGGATAAAAATCAAAACATTTCTTTTTTCATTTTTATAAACAGTCAGAGATTTTTGTTTGTCAGCGTTGCCACAGAATTAGAATATTTGGGGGTTTAAACATGACATACAAGGAATTTTTAGAACACTGAGTATCCTCGAAGTTCAAAAATTACAAAGAGACTAGAAGTTGTATATTTTTCACTGTGGTGGGAACGAGGATTATTGTGCGAATTCGCACAATATTCGAAGTGCTGTAGATTATCAGATCGACACTACTTTTCAATCGAGTTGCTTGTAGAATTCATTGAAATGAACTTAATCGGGACATAAGACACATTTTTTGCAAAAAAAGTAAAAAATCGTTACCATCCTGATATCTGAAATCGGAACCTTTCTATCGTTTTTAGCATTTAATAAACCATATGCCATATTGCCGATAATTAGTTTAGAAAATTCGGATAGTACCTTAATCGCGACATAAGACACTCTTTTTGCAAATAAAAAAAATCTGAAATCGTTCGGAACCTTTCTATCGTTTTTAGCATTTAAAAAATCCATATGCCAAATTGCCGATAATTAGTTTAGAAAATTCGTATAGTACCTTGAACTTATATACCTAAAATGGGATGGGTGCTTTATATGCCGGATATGCCAAAACATGCTGATGTATTGAAAATTATTTACCAAGAAGTTTTTCTTAAGACGAAGCACCTGTAATTTCGCATATCGAGTATTCAGAGTATACAATACCTCCTCGCATAAATGAGCCCGTGTTTCGAACTCGTCCTCGTAAAAAATGGGACGGGTGCTTTTTATGCCGGAAATGCCAAAACATGAAGGTGTATTGAAAATTATTTACCAAAAAGTTTTTCTTAAGACGGAAGACATGTCTTAAAAAACTTCTGGGTAGGCTCAATTTGGTACACTGTTTTGGTCTACTATTTAGATAAAATCGGTCGATGTATATACATGGGAGCTATATCTGAATCTGAACCGATTTCTACAAAAATTGAAGCTCGTTATTGTAGAAATAATTCGGGACAGTGTGAGCTCTCACGGTTGGAAACTACGGCTTAAAGTCTCAAAATACCGAAGATTTGACGAGACCTTAGCGATAGCGATAATTTTCGGCGAAGATGCATTCCAGCCTCTAAAAACCGAAACTCGAAATTACAAATTAGAGTGGGTTCTTATTTTCCAATAGGAAAATGCGAAATGGAGTAATAGCATGCCAGTTGAAATGTTCTCAAATGTTGCGAGCTCTATCGTGATTTCAAGAGACAGGTGGACATGGCTAAATCGGATCGGTATTACAGGCAGAATGACAAATTTACTATACACTCCACATTTTGGTGGAAGGTATAAAATACTTTAGGAGTCATCTGGAAATTTGTATCCCTATACATCTTAGGAAAGCCTTTTTATACACCCCCCCTTTTTCGTTTATGTCTTGAGTAGTATAATTGCAGGCTGAAATTAAGATTTGCTTAATCTTATATTGTACTACCCTTAAAGGTTGGGCAATAAATATTATTTTTGGTAGGAATCCAACATAAAATAAATCCCACTATCAATGCCAAACGATCTAGGCATAGTTGCAATATATGAGCAGAACTTCACAGCTACATCTAAATATTGTAAGCTCTAGAGTAACTTCGGGTAATGTGGATATGGGGGGTGGTCCACATTAGACGCATAGTCCACATTACCCGAAGTTACTCTATTATGATTTCAACTAACAATTCTAATCATGAATGTATATGTGATTTCCGATATGCATTTCAAATATTTTGCATGGGAATAAATTTTAACATCTGGCAACATTGTCATTTTTACTCTCTCAAACACACAATCTCTTTCCGTTTCACACTCATTGTGACGTGTGAGTTTGTTGTCAGTCGCGCTCTGTCATAATGATATGAATTGCCTCAGATATTTAGATATGATGTGATCATATCTAGGTGAATGATGTTTGTGTGATTGTAGTTTCGTACACAGATTTACATGGAGATCTAATTATTTTTACCCCTGCTTGCAGTGACACAGTATGTAAACACACAACTGTTTGTAAAATGTGTGCGGAAACGTTAAATTATTCAAAAAATACTTTACACCTTTTATGTTACAGGGAAACCCTATTACATTGGGTAATGGCGCCCAATTAAATACGTTTGTTTAACTGTGGGATTTATTAAATGTGTAAATTTGGTGAAACTTTTATTGTGTGCAGAGTTCAAGGTCATGGTATATATGATGGTAAAATTAGCACATTGCTTACAAAATATGTTTGAATGTATCTGCAATATGCCATATAAGGTTGTCCTCGTCAACATTTATGTCCACGATTTGGTATTATCCTAAAATAATTATAAATGGTCTGATAAAAAAAAGAAAACAAATCTTGGTCACGAATTTTTTACGAATAGGTTCTAATTTGGTTCTCATTGGGGGTCTAATCTTCCTACAAAAATTACCAAGCCCGTCATTTATGAAGGTTCCGTCTTGGCGAATTCTGTTGTGATTTCAAATTAAAATTCGAATAGTCACCGCAACTTATGGCGAATGGAAAATGCGCCACGGCTGTATAAAACCATAAAAGAAAAATGTTAGGCTAAAACATTGGCACTTTTCAAGAAACCGGAAAGCTAAATGACAACCCCTAAACCAGTAATATCCTTCACCACTTTGGGTATATTGTACATTAAAGAAGGCCGTCTGACTTGTTGGTGTTGTCCTCGGCTTTTACTTATAGGTCGTAGTTCATGTCCACTGAGTTGGGCGCCAATAAAGAACCTCTTGTGATTTGTTGGTGCCCAACTCAGTGGCCATGAACTACGACCTATAAGTAAAAGCCGAGGACTACACCAACAAGTCAGAAAGATGCCGCCTCAGTTGAAGAATTTGTGACATCCATATCAGTATATAAAGACATATCAGACGCCGACGCAGTAAACGGGTTGAAGCTGCTTTTGGAATATTATGCAGTTCCGAATTTGCAGTTCTGTTCTAGGGGGAGAAGGCGCATACCTGATGACCAACTCCCAGAAAGATATGATGACTACGAGTACGCCATCTTCATTACTGAATCAACACTCCAGCTAAACATCGAGTCCTGGACCACCCGGCTCTAATTCGTTTGGTGCACCATTTACATTAAATCGGATGAAAATATATATGGGAGATATATCTAAATCTCTGTACGCTATGGTGCACCATTTACATTAAATCTGACCAAATATATATGGGAGCTATATGTATATCTGAACCGATTTTCACGAAACTTAACACACATCATTCTAGACGTAATTTAGTACACCTTGCCAAGTTTCGTGCAAATCGAAAGATATATAGGGACTTTGGTGCACCATTTACCTTAAATCGGACGAACATATATGTGGGAGCTATATATAAATCTAAACCGATTGTTCCCAACTGCAATAGGGTTAAAAAATGAGCTGTGCTGTACTTTGTTTAAAATTTAAAGTGGACAGACAGACATGCATAAATCGACTCAGAAAGTGATTCTATGCATATTCTCAAAAGGAACCGCGTGTCTACCTCGTTTTCTTTTGCCGTATGCACATAAACATAATCACGATTTTACGATTGAGATTCAACCTCCAAGAACCCATGTTGCTCTTACCACTGGTATTTATATCGAAATAATATGGAAAACCTATATGAGAATTTTATAATAGCAATGTAATGCCAAAGTAAACAAACAATGAAATGCTAAACTAACCACAATCGAGTGAGTTGAGAGACGGAGTTTGTTAGAAAGAAGAGCCAAACACACGGTTACAAAACTAACAACAATCAAGTGGGGGGACAGACGGATTGTCTATGTCAAAACAAAACACAGCCGAACAGTGAATGGTGGTGTTTTTTTCTCTTTTTTGAGGATACGAGAAAATAACAAGAAAAGAGAATAACAATTGAGCGCAACTAGTGGCAAAGTAAGACGTAGAAAGAAAATATATGTGATATTTATGAAAATTTTACATATTTTTGAAGAAAATAGCGGCTTTTCCAAGGTTATAAGACATTTTACTTACAAATACATGGACAATATGAAACCAGTAATGAAAGTAGTAAAGTCGGACGGGGCCGACTATAAAATACCCTTCACATGAAATAAAATATGTGATATTTATCTAAATGTGAATCGACTTAGATCTATTCATAAACATGCCATTCGTTGTTGCAATGGGACAAACGTATGTAAATCGACTTCAAAAAATATCAATAGGTCATCCGTTGGGATATGTCTCTACTTCTAGAAAACGCAACTAAGTAATGCTATGCTCAATTTTGTACGTTGTGCAAAATTTGATGTCAATCTGACTAACATGAGGAATTTGATGCCCAATTTACTTAAAATCGGGGGAAAATATATATGGAAGCTATATCCAAATATGAACCGATTTCATCGAAACTAGTCACAGGTTAGGTTATACTAATTTCAGTACGTTTTGTTCCTATCAGCTATATATTGGTCCCTTGGTGCGTCAATCTATAATACACCAAATTTCGTGCAAATCGAATGATATAGTGGACTTTGGTGCACTATTTACATTAAATCGGACGAATATATATATGGGAGCTATATCTAAATCTGGACCTATTTTCACGAAACTTGACAGACATCACTCTATGCTCAATTCAGTACGTTATGTCAAATTTCGTGCAAACCGAGGGATATATAGGGACTTTGGTGCACCATTTACTGGAAATCGGACGAAACTATATATGGGAGCTATATCTAAACCTGGACCGATTATCACGAAATGTGGAAAAATCATTGTAGGCTCAATTCAGTACGTTATGCCAAATTTCGTGCAAATCAAAAATTATATGTGGACTTGGGTGGACCATTTACATGAAATCGGACGAAACTATATATTGGAGCTATATCTAAATCTGGACCGATTTTCACGAAACATGACAGACATCATTCTACGCCCAATTCAGAATGTTATGTCAAATTTCGTTCAAATCGAGGGATATATAGGGACTTTGGTGCACCATTTACTGGAAATCGGACGAAACTATATATGGGAGCTATATCTAAATCTGGACCGATTTTCTCGAAACTTGGCAGACACCACTCTAGGCTCAATTCAGAACGTTATGCCAAATTTGGTGCAAATCGACAGATATATGGGTCTTTGGTGCACCATTTACCTTAAATCGGACGAAAATATATATGGGAGCTATATCTAAATCTGAACCGATTTTTCCCAATTTCAATAGGGTTCGTCCTTGGGCCAAACAAATGATCTGCGCCAAATTTCATCCAAATCGGATTATAAATGCGACCTGTACTTTGTTTACAATTTAACACCAACAGACGGACATATGGACGGACATGCATAAATCGACTTAAAAAGTGATTCTATGCATATTCTCAAAAGGAACTATGGGTCTATCTCGTTTCCTTTTGCCTGTTACAAACATATGCACAAAGACATAATACCCTGTACCACAGTGTGATGAAGGGCATAAAAATACAGTATGATTGGATTTGTGAAAATATTCTTAACTTTTTTTCGGTGTACCTTTTATGAGGATTGGGCCGCTTTTTCTCATTTTCAATCACCATACATCTTTAGAGTAGTAGCTCTGTCCTAAATATTCGATTCCCTATCGTAATTTCAAAAGACAATTCAGAGTGTTACTTACTGGACCAACATTGATAAACAAAGTGTGGCAATGGGTCGCACGAAAAGTAGTTTTCTTCGATCTTGCACAATGCTGGCCGAGCTAAAGCTCAGTTGTATATGGATGCTACATGTAATATTGGCTCTGGGTTTTTTTATTAGGCTTAGGTTAGATTATATATGGTTTATAGAATTCTCGAAATAAATATTGTGGTAAATTCAAACACAGTAGGTGACATAAATATAAGTACCCATTGATAACTTCTTTTTGGAAATAAAGTCATTATTCAGTTGCGGTTAGTTATAATGACTAGATTGACTAAACTGAAAACTGGAAAACTGACAAAACTGGAAAACTGGAACTGAACGATTTCTCAGTTTAACGATTCATTAAAATAATGTCAACTGTTATGACGTACATATGTACAAATATAATTAATTAGTTTTTATGTATTTCATGTAATGATTGATAATTACGTGTGAATGTAATGATTGATAATTACGTGATAAAAACTCAATGCAAATCAAAATGGAATTAACAATAAACGAAGTACATACATATTTTGCTCTAAAAAGAGTGGGCCAACTACACCTTTTTCAAATGTTATTCAAAACATTTCAATTGCAATTCGAGAATTTCATTTGTAATTCGAAAACTCAATTTGCAATGCATAACATTTCACTTTTAATTCGAGTATGTAATTTGTAATTCACAACATTTCATTTGTAATTTAAAACTTTTCGTATGAAATTCAAAAAATTTCATTCGTAATTCGAATATTTCAATTTGAATTTCGTAGAGTTTCATTTGAAATTTAAAGAAATCCATTTCAAATTCAAAGAATTCAATTTGAAATTCATAACATTTCACTTGAAATTCATAAAATTTCAGTTGTAATTCATAACAATTCATTTCAAATTCATACATATTCCCTTTGTGTTACCAATAATATTTTTCGAATTTAAAATTAAATGTTATGAAAAACAAATGGAATGTTATGTATTTCAAATCAAATGTTAAGAATTTCAAATGGAATTATTTAAATTTCAAATGGAATTTTATTAATTTCAAGTGGAATTTTATGAATTTCAAACGCAAATACTTGTCATTTCAAAAAGAAGTTTATGAATTTCAAATGGAATTCTATGAATTTCCAAAAGGTATTCTAGGATTTACAAATGAAATTCTTGAATTACAGCTGATATGTTGTGAATTGCAAATGGAATTCTCGAATTGCAAATTATATGTTGTGAAATACAAATGGAATTCTCGAATTACATTTGATATGTTTTGAATAACATGTTAAAAAGGTGTAGAAATTGTGGAAATTTTGAAACATGTATATTTTTGTGGAAAATCCTTTCTATCGAAAATATATAAAGCTCTTACAAACAATTTTATTTTGTATCGTGCGATTTTATGTCAACTGTCCTCCAAGCGTAACAAACGTCATTAGAAGAGGATGTGTGTTATGCTTGGTTTAACTCTCTCTCTCTCTCTCTATATATATATATATATTGTTATAGTAACAACCTTAATAACATCCCTGGTGAAGGGCATCATATAGTCGACCCCATCAGACTTTTGAATTTGCCTTAATAATTTATACTTGTTATACTTTCTCAAGGCCTGTGGAGGCAATGGTTCATGCTAACGACCCAACATTTCCTATGTCACAGATGGCTGCTAATCTTTTAACTATTGAAATTCATTATCAGGCCCTAGTTACAAAATGCGATGGATTGGATTTCTTCAAGAGATTGATAACTAATTGCCAATGAATGTGTAGCGTATTAGTAATATTTATGATGTTTTTTTATCGATGTTATTATGATCATAAAAAAAACATGAGAAAATCATTCCATTGTAATTTAGCTGGATATCAATAGGACGACCATATAACAGAATGAATATGCAGTGATGTTTCTGTACATATTATTGCTAATATCGTAGTTCCAGACAGTATATCTTTATGTGACCAAACTTCATATGTGGTCTAGCACCAAAAGGTCTAAAATGGAGCAGGATCAAGAATAAGATTTAAACTATCAAAATACCGAAAATGGAGCGGTACTTTGATATGGAGGCTATAATATGAATCTTCATTTTAAAATTTCTGAAAATTGTATAATTACAGCCACTTTGCGCCAGGACCATATAAAGACTTTAAATACAGCGGGATCGTTTTAAGGATGCTAGGGCAAAACATGAGGTTTTAATGATAATTTTTGTGGAAATATATTGCTCATCCTCCAGGGCGCCGATTGTCAACATCCTCTTTGGTTTTAAAATACGACTAAATCCTTTCATTTTAAATTTTCTGAAAATATGTTTAAACTCTCCACGAACTCGGAATGTATAATTACAGCCACTTTAGTTGAATAATGCGTCAGGACCATATAGAGACCTTAAATAGAGCGGGATCGTTTTAAGGATGTTGGGGCAAAACATGAGGCTTTAATTATAATTTTTGTGGAAATATATTGCTCACCCTCCAGGACGCCGATTGTCAACAGCATCTTTGGTTTTAAAATACGACTAAACCCTTTACAATGCCAGAAATCAGCGGAACCTTAGTATGGGGTTTATACAAAACATCGACCTATTTTGAAAATGTTCTGCAAAAATGTTTTTCATCCATCATCGTTGTGCCAATGACTAAAATACCTACTGTGGAGCAGGACCTTTTTATGCGTATTAGGTAAAACATGAAACGGTAACGTTGCTTTTCTGTAAATATATATTTTAATATCTCTTCGGCTGAAACATTAAAATAGCGAAAAGGGGGTGCTACTGTTACTGTTGACCGATAGACCCCAATTTATTTACCAAACATTTCTGCAGTAGTAGCAATGTATCATAAATTTTGCAATATCTATCTTCAATAGACAGAAGCATATATCACATAAACAATTGAAAAAGAGCTAAGTTCGGCCGGGCCGAACTTTGGATACGCTTCAGCATAGATATACTGACAGGTACTTGAAATGAAAATATAGGGAACATACCAAAAAGTGGACCTATACCGACATTTCTACAAACCGATTATGTAAACCATAATGTACACCCAATACAAACTGCAGACATTTTATTGGGTATTTATACCCTCAGTCTTATGGCTAATGAGGGTGTATACAAGTTAATTCGGTGAAAATGTGCTCCATCGAAATATTGGTTCTAGACCACATGTTTCTTTGGACAAAACCCGTTTCATAAAATTTGGATTTTATTCAAACTTTGCCCGTCATATTATATCTTCGAAGATGGACATTATCCGTCCACTCCTTTTGGTACCTCTCATACAGGGACTAGGACTAGGCCTAAATGTGGGATATAGTTCATATATTGTTCATTATGGAACCTTACGTTATATTTTTTATCTCGATCTGGAGGATCCACAGATGAAATGATTACAACATAGCCTTAGAACCAATATGGGGCCTACCCCAAAAAAGAAGGCGAATATTAATATTTTTATGTAGTGAAATTTGTTACCATATATGACTACAAATCGATTGAAAAACGCGTTCAAGAACCCCAAAAAACCGAAAATTTGGGGGTACCTTATATGGGGGCTAAACAAAAAAATTGACCTATATTCATAATTTTTGTGGAGAGATTTGGTGCTATTAAGAATTCAAAATACTTAATAACAGCCAATTCGATGGAAAAATACGGTCAAAACCCCCAAAACACTGAAAACTAGAGGATAACGTTATATGCCCCCATATAACGGTACCCTCTAATTATTATAATTTTATGTGGAAAAATTAAGTACACGAAAGAAGACATTTCGTCTTCTTCTTTTAGCAAAAGTTTGCCAGCGTAATGACAGTCTCTTCGTTTGGATTGAACTTGTTCTTTAACCCTGATATATCATACTTTTCTTATAACCCTATTACAAAGAATAACTTGTAACAACAATTGAAAACATTAAGACATCCTATCATCTATACAGACATTCCATATCCACGATAAGATGACACCACAGACTTAAGTGGAAAATTACCTTAGTTGCTAATAAACATCTGAGGGTAGTGGCCCATTCTGCATCCACCCCATCAATCCATCCACTCATGTAGTCTTATCTTAGTAGCTCTACATCATTACAAACAATAATCGCGCATGGTCGTCGTCGCTGTCGAATTGGTCATTCACTCATTTCACCTTCTTCACAAGTGGTGTTGGCCGTTCTCAATTCCACTTCGGCGGTACTTAAAATCAATTCAAATGCGTCTACGCATGCAGTGGCTACAGATGTCCGTTGCGATTAAGGCTCAATTTCATCAAATGAATGAGCTATTATTCGTATCATATTTTTTTATATGCAAAACGTTTTGAATTGTATCTTCAATTGAAGGTAAAAAAACGAAGAAGGAACGTTCAGTTGGAATGCAATTTACCGCAGTGTAAATTATTCTCAAGTGAAGACAAATTGAATTTATGTGATTGATTTCAATTAGGTAGACATCGCGTGAGATTTGTGTTTGTGAATGCCAAAGGAGAAAGCGGCGCAAAAAGGGGATTTACATGAGCCTCCTATTGTTTGCTGAACTAAAAATATTATTGCTAAATGTTAACGAACTTTGGGGCCAATTAGGTGACGAATGAAACAAAGAATGGGAGGACGAATTTGAATGATTAATGAGTTTGACAGGCGTTTATTCGTTTAATTTGTCATCCATTGTCGATTTGGCCGCAATCGTTTACTGAAAACATATTAGGAACAACCATATTTAAGATAGAGCTTTGCAAGGGAAGATGTTTGTTTTATTGCAAATGGGATATATCGGCTCACATTTTCATGTAGCTCCCAAATAATTGTGATGCATTATTTTCACGAAACTTAGCACACATCATTCTGGACCCAATTCAGTACCCTATGCACAATGTTCGTGCAAATCGAAAGATATATAGGGACTTTGGAGACCCATTTACCTTAAATCGGACGAAAATATATATGGGAGCTACATATTAATCTGACCCGATTTTCTCGAAACTTGGCACACGTCCTTCTTGACCTAATTCAGTACTTTATGCCAAATTTCGTGCAAATCGAAAGATATATAGGGACTTTGGTGTCCCATTTACCTTAAATCGGACGAAAATATATATGGGATATATATCTAAATCTGGACCGATTTTCACGAAACTTAGCACACATCATATTAGACTTAATTCAGTACGCTGTGCCAAATTTCATGCAACTAGAAAGGTATATAGGAACTTTGGTGCACCATTTACATAGAATCGGACAAAACTATATATGGGAGCTATATCTAAATCTGAATCGATTTCCACGAAACTTGGCACACATCATTCTGCACATAATTCAGTACTCTATGCCAAATTTCATGCAAATCGAATGAAATATGGGGACTTTGGTGCACCATTTACATAGAATCGGACAAAACTTTATATGGGAGCTATATCTAAATCTAAACCGATTTTCCCAATTTCAAAAAGGGTTCGTCCTTGGGCCAAATAAGTGACTTGTGTCAAATTTCTTCCAAATCGGATCATAAATGCGACCTGTACTTTGTTTACAATTTAACATCTACAGACGGATAGACGGACGGACGGACATTCATAAATCGACTCAGAAAGTGATTCTATGCGTATTCTCAAAAGGAACCACGTGTCTATCTCGTTTCCTTTTGCCTGTTACAAACATATGCACAAAGACATAATACCCTGTACCACAGTGTGGTGAAGGGTATAATAACAAAATGAAAAGGTGACCAATTCAGTTGCAAAACTGGTTCAGAAACCCTGAAACTCCAAAATTTTATAATTAATAATAATTTAGGGAAATTTATTACCCAATAAGAACTCAAAATATAAAATAATAGATAATTCGTTTTTGACAGATAGAGGACATACTTTCTTAGATGACAGCCAGTTAAAATAGATGATTGTCCTTTAAATAAGATGTATGGTCTGGTCATTTTAGGTACATTAGTCTTAGATGCATTTTCCAATCGAAGTGTCTGTAATTTGCTATTCCGAATTCATAAAGGATGAAAAATATGTGGATAGATTAAATTTTGACCAGTGCAATATACCGAATAACTTGTGTCAAGGTTGTTTTACATAAATTTATTCCATTGTACGCAAACAACTCTAAATATGGCCGAATAAATTAAAATTAGCATAGGATGCAGAATGGCAAGTGTATGGATTACATATTTAAGATTATTCGATTTCATGTCAATGCTCCTTCGAAAAGGCGACGTCTGACAGGATACATCAGTTAAATATAGCCAAAGTGGTGAAGGGTATTATATATTCGGCCCAGTCCGACTTTATGGTTCTAAATGGGAACATCACTAAATTTATAAGGTTTACTGTCAAAATATGTTTACTAAAATTTATGACTTTGTCTTAATACCATCAATTCTGTAAGCTTGTGTAAATTATTTTCACTAATATTTAACACTTATGGCCAGACGTATTTTTATTGCGATATTGTTTGTATTTTTTTTTCGAAATAAAATTATGCTGTTATAATCTCCAGAAATCGTCGGGCTATTGTTCTTTATCACATTATGCTTAAGGTCTTATCGGTGGGTACTATGCCAACATCATAAAAAGGGCAGAGGCTCGTTTAAAAAGATGAAAATCGTACAGAAAAACAATGAAAACTACAGATAAAAAAATTACGTAGAAAATACGTCAGTTTCACTTCTCATTATTTCTTGGCGGCACAGTAGTAGTACTACACCGTTTTCAAATGTTATTCAAAACATTTCAATTGCAATTCGAGAATTTCATTTGTAATTCGAAAACTCAATTTGCAATTCATAGCATTTCACTTGTAATTCGAGTATGTAATTTTTAATTTACAACATTTCATTTGTAATTTTAAACTTTTCGTATGAAATTCAAAAAATTACATTTGAAATTTAAAAAATTTCATTCGTAATTCGAATATTTCAATTGGAATTTCGTAGAGTTTCATTTGAAATTCAAAGATGAAATGGAATTCTATGAATTACAAATGAAATTCTCGAATTACTACTGATAGGTTGTGAATTGAAATTGGAATTCTCGAATTGCAAATTATATGTTGTGAATTACAAATGGAATTCTCGAATTACATTTGATATGTTTTGAATAACATGTGAAAAAGGTGTAGTACTCTCCATTATAAATAGTAGGGTATATTTATTTTATCATTTGATTTGTAAAATATTACAACAATGAAAAATATGCGTTTATTTCCGTTCAGTATTAGGGGTTCCTAGTAGGGAAAATGCAATCCATTCGAACGCAGACTTCTGGTATAAACTTAGATTAATGTAGACCCTTAACATTTGGTATGCTCCTATACGATACAATATAATTTTACGAAGTCCATAGGTTTTAGGATTTTCTTATTTTTCAAAAAAATCCATTAACAGTTTAATCTGGTTTGAGGCTCCTTCTGATTTTGTAACAAACAGATTGAATGCAACCACGAAATAGAACACTCGTGCTTTCTCATAGTGTAGGGTAGCAAGGATTCGGTCTGCCTATTTTTGAATTCTTTAGATATGTAGCTGCAAAGACATAAAAGTATAAAGATAGGACAATTGATATGTAAGTAATTTACAATAGATGGCTTTTCCTCTGTTGTTACGATATCATAACAACAGAGCAAACAATATTAAACGTTTTAAGGGCTTTATCGCAATCTTATAAAATAAAAACATATATTTTGAGTACAGATCTCTGATGTTATTTACATTTTATACACACATTATCGCGTATTGGCGGTTTTATTCTTAACATGCCTCTGTTATACCTGATTCCCCCTGGATATTTTTTCATAAACTATTTTGTCAAAATGCATTTTGTCGAGTCTTACGGTTTCTTTGTCTTTGGTAGCTGTCTGTCGTCTATTTCTATTTTAATTATAATACGAAATAAATATGTTTCAAGTTGTCTCTGATTTGGTCAACATTATACCATCGTAGAAGTGCGTCTAATGACCTATTTTTTGTTAGGAAGATTTGCCAACCAATTAGAACCAAATTGGGGGCTATTCGATTTAAAAAAAGCGCTCAACCAGCCCATATTTATATCGAAACGAAAATGTCGATAGTATTCGGTCAATATTTAGAGGGTCAAATGAACCAAAACTTTATGGAAAATTTAATTTTTAATGTGGGAATATTTTGTTAGTACATTGATATCAAAGACATAAAAGTATAAAGATAGGACAATCGATACTTCAACAATTTCCAATAGATGAATTTTCCTCTGTTGTTACGATATCATAACAACAGAGCGAACAATATTAAAGGTTTTAATCGCTATATAGTAAGCTTATAAAATAAAAATATATATTTTGAGTGCAGACCTCTGATTTTATTTACATTATATACACATATAACGCGTATTGGCAGTTTTATTCTTAACATGCCTCTGTTATGCCTGATTCCCCCGGATATTTTTTCATAAACTATTTTGTCAAAATGCATTTTGTCATTTTGTTGTTATAAGAAAAGAAGAAAGGATAACCAATAAGTTCATGGAATTAGAATATTGACTAATAATCTCTTGCGTATCTCCCTTACAAAATGGTCAACATTTTGAAAACTTTTAATTTCAATATCAAGATAATGGAATTACCGATTTGATACAAACTTTGCGATTGGTAATATTTTTCCTAATCTACATTAAATTCTAAGATGGTAAACTCTTTGAAAAACGTAGACCCTATTTAAAAGGAATAATGAACCCTGTGTTTTATTCCATACCATATGCGAAGGGTGCATACCTGTCGGCAACACCAACTGACATTTTTATACCCTACACAACTATGTTGTCAGGTTAATATAGCTTTGTGCAGCCTCAAGAGTTTCTAACGCCGCGAAACATTGGACCTAGACCCAGCTGTAAGTATACCGATCGTCATATCTCGACTAGCTGAGTTGATCTAGACATATGTGTCCGTCCTAGAGTTGTGTCGTTCCGGAGCGAACTAATTCAAAGGATGTATTCCGATCCAGGAACGATTGGAACTAGGTCCAGATCTTTCGTTCACCTAGTTCCTTCTTGCTCTCGTTCACATAGTTAATTTCGCTCGCACGTTCCTTTTGCTCCCATTGTAAATATTTGTAACATTAGCTGTCTCTTTCTTTATTGATGTAAGAAATATTTCGTGTAATAATTAAACGATTGGAACACCATTTGTATCAAATTTGATTATATATCAGCTATATTTATATCTGTTATGATTTAAATCAATCGTGGCACACGTTATTCTAGTCGCAATACAAATTAATGGTGTATTTCAAGCAAAAAACAAAAAAAAAAAAACAAGAATCATGAACGATAGTATTGCCCAACTCTAGTCCGTCCGTATGTCCATTATAATTTGTAAACACGATACAGGTCACAGTTATGGACCAATCTTACCGAAATTTTGAATGTAGGATGGGTTCTGGTCGGTTAATATTTAGGGGATGAAATGGACCAAACACCTTATTTTTTTTGATTTTATGGCCTCTGGAGCGCAGTTATGGCCCAACATCTCGAATTTTCCATGGAGAAGGAAATGGGGCCAAAGAATAAGCATACCTTTTTTGATAAACATCGGTCAATATTTAGTGAGTCAGATGGACACTGACTTTTGTGTGAGGTGAACCGTAAACTTATTTTTCTTTTTTGTTTTCTCGAGTCGATCTATAGGCCACAAGCCGAACATAACAACACAACCCACGGTCAAGGGAATCTGGTTAAGTAATTAGTAGGGCTGTACTGAATATTGGGAATATTCGTAAAATATGTCAGTGTAAGGAAGAGGTACTGTTAATCTCTAATCGGTGAAGAGGGTGCAAATATCACGAAATATTGCCCAGGCTCAAATTAAACATCCGCAGAAAGTTAGAGTACAGTGGTAGTTGTGTAGGGCATCGTATCGTCGGCCCCGTCCGACTATGCTGCTCAGTTCACTGGTTTTATTTGTTTTATTTAAATTTAAAAAATCTTCGAACTTGAAACTTGAAACTGTATTTGTAATTTTTCCCTGAAATTGTTGGTATTTTGCTAAAAAATTTGGTGATGAAATCAGTACTTCGTTATTCGCCTGGCCAAAACTGTTGCATATGAAGGAGCAATTTCTATATTGTTTCTATATGAAGGAGTTGACAGATCGAAACAAAATTTAACATGTGTTCATAACAGAGATGGAAGTTTCCAAACCTATTACCTTTTTTCTGTTTATACCGCACTTTTTGTGCTAGGTTAGGAAGTTTTCGAACTGCCCTCGTATATAAATAATGAAAAAATCTAAGTCTTTGTAACATTTCGCTATATTTAATCAACGACTTAACCCTAACAGAAATGTTTACTTCTGCCGTTTTTACATGGTAGTAACCCTATTTAACCCGCATCTTATTGCATACTTTTGTTTTTATTTTAAACGCCGAGAGTCAGCCATACATATCCAAACGCACGTGAAGTCAATAAACTTTCAACTGAATTCAAAGGTTAATAATATTAAATAATAAAATTATGATTTCTCCCCCCTTAATACTCTGCTTGTAATAAATGATCATGTGAAAATGTTGGGAAAAACATTGGCGTAGTTAAAACGACTATTTCCTCTTTAATATTTTGATTTTTCAGGGGACACTACAAATGTGTTTATGACATGGTGAAAATGCACAAATTGCAATACATTTCAAATTTATGGTGATTTCTGAAGTGGACTGGAAATTTTTATTATAGTGTATACCTCATACCACCCCTCCCCAGTGGCTATCACAAGTACGTCAATGTGTTTTATGGTGGAAAATATTTTCCTATTTGCGAAATTTCATATCAATAACAACTTGCTATTCAGATAACCCGTGTCAATAATAGTCGTTGCTATACCCACTGGCCGGGCTGTAATCAAAAATCAAGTGCGATGATATAAAGAAATATGTTTTATGCTCTATTCAATAAATCAATTCCAATGATATTTTGTCTCAGGTCCGACATCTTGATCAAAATCACGTCCAAAACATTTTTTGTTTGTTTTTGATTGTTTGATTACCTCGTCTGTGTGGATGGATGATGGAGTATGATGTTGTGATTGTTGGGGGATGATGATCGTGAAGGTCGAACGGGTTGTTTTATGCGTGGAGGTACTGTTGATTATTACAGTTTACTCTAAAATGTTGTTGTTGTCGTTGTACACGGTTAATTAAATTTAATTAAGTCATTTAGAATTAAAATTTACATAGTCGTACAAATGAAAAATGATCGTAGTCATTTGGGTACAACAAATATGTATGTCATTACATTGCCATTTGTTTTAAATGTTGGTTCCGCATTTTTACCTAGAACTGTGACATTACAAAAAAAATGTATTTTTTTTACTATGAATAATATGACTTGCCAATTTGAGTCAGTAGTGATTTCAATAAAGGTAAGGATGAACTTCTCGGAAAATTTTAACACATTTAGAATTAATAAAAATAAAAAAACAAACACAAGTCATCCCCTATTTAGTATGGATGCGATGTTTGGTTTATTTGCAATTTTATTGATTGATTCAATCGTTTAATTTGTCTATCAAAATTTGTTTGCCAGACTTCGATACTTAAAAACAGACCAACAAACAAATAATTATTGTTTATTGGTACGTGAAAGGCATACCTCCTGTATGCGGAAAAAATAGCCGTGCTCCGTCAGTCGCTAATCGAAAATTTGATTAGTGATATAAAATAATGTAGCCCTCAAGTACTTAAATCATATTAAGTCACATGTCAACAAAATCGATTATAGATATAAAAACTAATTTAATTGACAAATTTAAATGGTACTTAGTTGTTGGCCAATGTCTGGAATTGATATAATATGTAGCCTCTTTAGATAAATGGTGTTGTATATGTATTTAATTTTTGAAAATATTGTAAATAACGTACTTCAATTCGGTTGTCATGCCACTAAATATTGGTATATAATTAGCTTTTATATGGTATCAGAAGCTCCCAGAGTATGCTCAACAAACATACAATTCATAAAAGGCGCACTACTTCCGTCGAGCGTAGAAGTGGCGAATTCCTTCGAGAAGATTTTTCACGAATTGCAGTCGAAAGTGTAGGGACCGATCTATTTACTATTGGTATTTTTATACCCTTCACCAGGGTGAAGGGTAAAGGGTATTCTGTCTTTGTGCATATGTTTGTAACAGGCAAAAGGAATCAAGATAGACCCATGGTTCCTTTTGAGAATATGCATAGAATCACATTCTGAGTCGATTTATGCATGTCCGTCCGTCCGTCTGTTCATCTGTCTGTCCATGTTAAATTGTAAACAAAGTACAGGACACATTTATGGTCCTAATTGGATGAAATTTGGCATAGGTCACTTATTCGGCCAAGGACGAACCCTATTGGAATTGGGAAAAATCGATTCAGATTTAGATATAGCTCCCATATATATTTTCGTTCGATTTAATGTTAATGGTGCACCAAAGTCCCTATATATCTTTCGATTTACACGAAGTTTGACATAGCGTACTAAATTAAGTCTAGAATGACGTGTGCTAAGTTTCGTGAAAATTCAGATTTAGATATAGCTCCCATATATAGTTTCGCCCGATTTTAGGTAAATGGTCCACCAAAGTCCCTAAAAATCATTCGATTTGCACGAAATTTGGCACAGCGTACTAAATTATGTTTGGAATGATGTGTGCTAAGTTTAGTGAAAATTGGTTCAGATTTAGATATACCTCCCATATATATGTATGGCCGATTTAATGTAAATGATGTACCAAAGTCGCTATATATCCTTCGATTTGCACGAAATTTTTCATAGCGTACTAAATAAACCCTAGAACGATGTGTGTTAAGTTCCGTGAAAATCGGTTCAGATTTAGATATAGCTCTCATATATATTTTCGCCCCATTAAATGTAAGTGGTGTACCAAAGTCCCTACATTTCTTTCGATTTGGACAAAAATTTGGCATAGCATCCTGAATTAAATCTAGAATGATGTGTGTGAAGTTTCATGAAAATCGGTTCAGATTTACACAAAATTTAGCACAACGTACTTAAGATACTTTAGCCAAAAGTGTGTTAAGTTTTGTTGGAATCCGTTCAGATTTAGATATATCCCCCATATGGTTTCGTCCGTTCATATTTGGATATAGCTTGCACCATACTCTTCATGTTTTTTTTTTTTTTTTTTTTTTGAGAATAGAATGACGTAGTTGCGTGTAGAAGTACAGATGTAGCCCATATATGTTTGGAACCGACTTCTTGTTCCAAGTATTCAACGTGTGTACGATTGATATTTGCTTTAAATCGATTTACATAATTTTGTCACATTGTAACAATGAACTGCATGTTTATGGATTGATCTAAGTCGATTCACATTTAGATAAAAGTCACATATTTTAGTTCACCCAATTTCATGTTAATGGTCCTTCTGTTAGGATGCATCTTTTAAATATACCCATAATGGTGAAGGGTATCATATAGTCGGCCCAGTCCGACTTTACTACTTTTCTTACTGGTTTTATCTGTCGGTGTTGCCGACAGATACATACCCTCAGCCTATGGTTGACGGAGGTCTTCAAAATAAAACGCAGCTTTTATTATTCGTTTTATATTAGTTATATATTCATGATTTAATGTAGGCTTGAGCAAATCTTGTGATATGCAATGTATGGATCAGTATGAGGTATATATTTTTATTAAAGAATTGACCAGTACCAGAAGAGGTTTTTTCTATAGACCCCATCTTAGGATCTAATGCTTGGAAAAATATTACGATTTGCAGAGTTTGGATCAAATATGACATTCCATTATCTTGATATAGGATTAGCAAATTTTGACGCGTTGAGACGTTGTGGGGAAGGTATCAAGAGAAATGGACCAACTGGCCCCATTTTCAAGCTTGATCTAGGATAGGTAAATATTACTATGTGCAAAGTTTGGATAAAATTGTATAATCCGTTCGCACCATATGAAATTTACAAGTTTTCAAAATGTTAACCCATTGTGGGGAAGATACCGCAAGGAGTGGACCAATAACTTCCATTAAAAATATTTGGTTCGCAATTCATTTTCAGAAAATGTTTGACTATTTTGTGTGGAAGAAGGAGAGAACCGATGATTCACATCTTCCAATTTGAATTTTGTTTCATACCATTGTTATTGGATTAACAAATTTTCAAAATTATGAACCATTGTGGGGGAGGTAGCAGATCGAGTGGTCCGATGGGTCCCATTGTTGGATTCAATCTAGCCTAGGTAAAAACATTACGATGAGCAATGTTTGGATGAAATGACATGATGGATGAAATGACATTTAAGGGAACCCCCCCCCCCCCCCCCCCTTCGCGATTTTAATTTTTCAAGATTTTCAAAGGGCTGGTAAATCAATACCAATGCTTGTAACTTTGCACATATATATTTGAAAATTTAAAGGAAGAAAAATAATTTAAAAAAAAATTTTGTTATTGTTTTGTTGTTGTTTTTTGTAATTAAAGAAAAGTCCTTATTTTTGATGGCGGGCATGATAACTCCTCACTGGGACATCGGAATCCGAAAATTCCAACGGTGTTAGAAAGAGTACATGTCTGCCTCTCGTATGAACTAGGATTATTGACTTCGCTCAAAAAATAACAAAATGGTGGACCTTTAAAAAATATATTTTTGGAAAATCACCGATTTTTGACCAAAACCAAAGTTAAAAAATAAGGAAGATCTTCACCGATTGGCTTTATCCTAGTTCATACGATAGCTCACAGAGAAACGTGTAAAAATTTGGAATCGATTGGGTTATTAGTTTTTGAGTTATCGTGCCCGCCATTCGCAAAAGAGAAAAAAAGCGTTTAAAGTTTGAGAAGCCCTTTAGCTGTCACCTGATGCTGACACAATGAATCGGCAATATTTTCAAGAGTTCTTGAGATTTTCACTTGAAATTTTGTAGAGACATTCTTGAATTAGTGTAGAATCGAATTAAATCAAAAAAAAAAAAAAAACGAGAATGGGGGGTCCTCTTAAATCTGATAGTCTGCTCTATTTTCAACTAAATTTTGTAAATTTTGGGAGGCTGCCATCAGAAGGAGTGGACCGATATTCCCTATATTCGAACAGCTAGACAGCTATTCCCAAATATTCCCTAGACAAATATTCCCAAAATCGACAATTCTGCTTATTTACATACCCATTGAGACAACAAATTCATTCTTTTATATTGTCAATTTAAATTAAATAATTCATAAATGTTATAAATATTTCAAAATTAGACATAACTTAAGCCACCTTAATAACACCAAATCGCTTAATTGTTGGCAATTCACACATATACAGATTAGATGGCTAATTATTATTAATATTGTTAATAATCTATAAAGAGCTACATATATTTTGGCTATTGAAACTGGTTCAATTAATAAGATTTATAGTTTATTGGTCTGTGTGGCGATAAAAAAAGAGAACCTATAGACCCATACATTTTGCTCAATGAAATTTCGCAATAAAAGGCGGCAGAATTTAGGAAATTCTTACTGATATGTTTAGCTGTTTTAAACCATATATGTTGCAATATAAACATTACCAAATTTTTCTATTTCAGGGGATCTCAAGGTGTTAACAGTGTAGCTAATCTCTGTTAGACAGAAGTGCAACCGTAGATAAGATTATTTTTCAATGCTAGTGTGGGTGAAATGTGTTGACAATATCACAAGTAGCTTTATCGTCTTATTTAACTTATCACGGTAAATCTCTATTTATCAAATTGATTAATATTAATTTGTGGTTACTTTTTGTAGCATACTTTTAAGATGATATGTGAATTTGAATAATTGGATTTCACTTAAAGTTGTTGCCTCGGGATAAAGGCTAATGAGGTAAATATCGGTTTTAGACTCCAAGTGGCTTCGAACCTTAGCTACAATTTGGAATTGATTAAGGAATGTCCGTCCCTCCGTTTGTCTGGTTAGTGTGCACCATAACGAAGAGATTCAAATCGTAAAATTGCTTTGAAACTAATGCTAAATGTAGATTTTGTGTAAAAACTGGCTATATATCTCAAACATCTCTGGAACTCAAAAAAAAAAAAAAAAAACAAGTGAAAAAGCGTTAAGTTCGGCCGGGCCGAACCGATTATGGTTCTATATATTGGTCCTAGACCATGTTCCTTTGGACCAAATTTGTTTAAAAAAATTTTGATTTCATCCAAACTTTTCCCATCTTATTATTTCTTTGTAAATTAGTTCAAGTTCGAACATGGGGAATATCGGTCCACTCCTTCTGGTACCACCCACACAGGGGCTAGTCCTAAATGCGGGTTACAGTTCACATGTATATATATATATATAAGGTTAATAATCGAACCTTATGTTCTAGTTTTTTTCGTATCTTCCGTAGATGAAATGATTACAACAGAGTCTTAGAACCAAACACAAAAACGGAACAAATCATATAACTATTTTTATATAAGAAAGTGGGTTATATGGGGACGACCCCAAAAAGGGAGCGAATATTAATAATTTTTGGTAGGGAGATTTGTTACCATATACCACTACAAAATACCAATTGCAGCAAATTCGGTTGAAAACGCATTCAAGAATCCCAAAATACCGAAAATTGGGGGTACCCTTAAATGGGGGCTATCGGACGGACAGATGAACGGATTTTTTTATACCCTCCACCATGGTGTGAAGGGTATATTAATTTTGTTTTTCCGTTTGTAACGCATCGAAATAATCATTTTCGATCCTATAAAGTATATATTCCTGATCAGCGTAAAATTCTATGACGATATAGCCATGTCCGTCTGTCCGCCTGTCTGTTGTAATCACTCTAGCCCCTAAACGAATTGAGATAGATCGCCAAAATTTTGCATAGAGTCGTCTACTGTATGCAGGCAGGTCAAGTTCGAAGATGGGCTTTATCGGTCCACGTTTAGGCATAGCTCCCATAAAAGGTTACACCCCCCAATTTTTGGTATTTTGGGGTTATTGAGCGCATTTTTCAACCGAATTCGCTGAAATTTGGTACATTGGGTTCTTATTGGGTACCAAATATCTCTACTAAAAATTATAAATATCGGTCCACTTTTTCTCCATACCAACAATTGATAATATTCGCCCCCTTTTTTGGGGTAGTCCCCACATAACACCCCTTTTATACCCTTCACCACACTGTGGTACAGGGTATTATGTCTTTGTGCATATGTTTGTAACAGGCAAAAGAAAACGAGATAGACACATGCATTTGTGCATGTCCGTGCGTCCGTCTGTCTGTCCATGTTAAATTGTAAACAAAGTACAGATCGCATCTTTGATTCCAAATGGATGAAATTTGGCACAGCTCATTTACTTGGCCCAAGGACGAACTCTATTGAAATTGGGAAAAATCGTTTCAGATTTAGATATAGCTCCCATATAAATTTTCGTCCGATTTTATATAAATGGTGCACCAAAGTCCCTATATAACCTTCGATTTGCACGAAATTTTGCATGGTGTAATGAATTGGGTCTAGAATAAATCGGTTCAGATTTAGATACAGCTCCCATATATATTTGCATCCGATTTTATGTAAATGGTGCCCCAAAGTCTCTATATAAACATCGATTTGCACGAAATTTGGCATAACACACTGAATTAAGTCTAGAATGATGTGTGGTAAGATTTGCGAAAATCGGTTCAGATTTAGATATAGCTCCCATACATATTTTCGTCGGATTTTAGCTAAATATTGCACCAAAGTCCCTTTATATCCTTCGATTTGCACGAAATTTGGCATAGCGTACTGAATTAAGTCTAGGGTAATGTGTGCCACGTTTCCTGAAAATCGATTCAGACTTAGATATAGCTCCTATATATATTTTTGTCCGATTTTATGTAAACCAAAGTCCCTATATATCTATCGCATTGCACGAAATTTGGGATAGCGTACTGAAGTAGGTCTAGAGTGGCGTGTGTCAAGTTTCGTGAAAATCGGTTCAAATTTAGATATAGCTCCCATATATATTTTCATCCGATTTTATGTAAATAGTGCACCAAAGTCCCTATATATATTTCGATTTGCACGAAATTTGCATAGCGTACTAAATTAAGTCTACAATGATATGTGTTAAGTTTTGTGAAAATCCGTTCAGATGTAGATATACCTCCCATATATATTTTCTTCCGATTCTATATATCCTTCGTTTTGGACGAAAATTGGTACAGCGTACTGAATTGAGTATAGAATGCTGTGTGATATGTTTCGGGAAAATCGGTTCAGATTTCTATATAGCTCCCACATATACATATATATTCGTCCGATTTTACATAAATGGTGCGCCAAACTCCTAATGGTTGTCCGATTAACACGAAATTTTGTGACTTGAATGACGTTATTGCGTTTTGTTGAAATTGGTGCAGATGCAACCTTAGCTTCCATATTTTCAACAGTGCGACGTACCGAATATCGTGTATCAATTTTGCTTTAAATCGTTTTCCACAAATTTTTTCCATAGTACGCAGACGACTCTAAATCTGCCCGAATGGAATTAAATTTATAATAGGTTGCATATAGGCATGATTATGTTCCTTCGAGGGAACAGTGACATGCAATTGTAATGATACAATATACCCAAAGTGGTGAAGGGTATCATATAGTCAACCCAGTCTGACATTACTACTTTCCTTACTGGTCTTAGTTGTCCTTTATTTATTTTTTTTATCCAATTCTTGTTAACTATAACGACATGGAAATGTGACAGCTTTGTATACATTTCGACCACACTAGGGACTTGCAATCTATCAGTTCGTCTGCTGGTTTATATTAATATAGATAACTGATTTGTTCTGCCATTTGGGTTTTGTTCTTAGAACTTAAGGTTCGATAATGAACTAAAGCCCTCAACCTAGCCCCCATATAATGATACCTACATATTTCGTTATTTCATCCCC
>NW_026872718.1:0-13873 GCF_032173495.1 Musca vetustissima
ATTATAAAATTAATGTTTAGCTCAATTTTGACTATTCTATGGGGGACGAAAGTATATATGATTAGTAAAGTATATGATTAGTAAATTCAGTACATTGTACAAAATTGTGTGCGGGTCGGCCAATCTTTGGTTCTTTAGTGCACAATTTACATTAAATCGGACGAAAATGTATATTGGAACTATATCTAAATCTGAACCGTTTTCACGAAACCCAATTCAGTGCCCTATGCCAAATTTCGTGCAAATCGAAAGGTATACGGACGAAAATATATATGGGAGCTATATATAAATCTGACCCAATTTTCTCGAAACTTGTCACACGTCATTCTTGACCTCATAAAGAGACTTTGGTGCCACATTTACATTAAATCGGACGAAAATATATACGGGAGCTATATCTTAATCTGGACCGATTTTAGCGAAACTTAGCACACATCATTCTGGACTTAGTTCAGTACGCTGTGCCAAATTTCATGCAAATCGAAAGGTATATAGGAACTTTGGTGCACCATTTACATAGAATCGGACAAAACTATATATGGGAGCTATATCTAAATCTGAACCGATTTTTCCCAATTTTAATAGGGTTCGTCCTTGGGCCAAATAAGTGACTTGTGCCAAATTTCATCTAAATCGGATCATAAATGCGATCTGTACTTTGTTTACAATTTAACATCTACAAACGGACAGACGGACGGACATGCATAAATCGACTCAGAAAGTAATTCTATACATATTCTCAAAAGGAACCATGTGTCTATCTCGTTTCCTTTTGCCCTGTACCACAGTGTGGTGAAGGGTATAAATACACTTAAGGATTAAAGGACTTTCCAAAATTATATTTGAGAAAAAATCTCGCTTAGTAGTTACAATATCCATTAAAATAAAATTGAAAAATAACATTTAGACCTCAAAAATCCGTAATAAATTAAAAAGAAAACTTAAATGGAACAGAAAAAAAAAAAATAAAAATCGACTCTTCCTTAAAAATATAAAATTTAAACAATCCACGTTAACTGTATAGAAGATTTCTTTATTTATTAATTTTGAAAACGTTGACCCTTTATGGGGGAGGGAGGTTCCAGAGGGAGTCTACCTTAAGGTAGACATTAAAAGTATTTTAGAAAAATATGATTTTAAAAATCCACGCAATAAAGTTTATTTCGAAGAAATATTTTTGAAAAATCTACGCCTTGATGTAGACTTCAGAATAGTTATACCCTACACAACTATGTTGTCAGGGTATTATAGCTTTGTGCAGCCCCAAAAGTTTGTAACGCCGCGAAATATTGGTCCTAGACCCACCTTTAAGTATACCGATCGTCATATCTCGACTAGCTGAGTCGATCTAGACATGTGTGTCCGTCCGTCCGTCTGTCCATTATAATTTGTAAACACGATACAGGCCACAGTTATGGACCAATCTTCACGAAATTTTGCATGTAGGTTGGGTTCTGGCCAATGAAGACCCCTATTTTTTTTGGGAAAGATCGGTTAATATTTAGGGGATGAAATGGACCAAATACTAAATTTTTGTCGGTTTTTCTGGTCGCTCCAGAGGCCGCAATAATGGCCTGAACATCGTGAAATTTTGCTTGGAGAAGCGGATCGGGCCAAAGACTAAGCATGCCTGTTTGGATAAAGATCGGTCAATATTTAGCGGGTCAAATGGACCCTGACTTTTGTGTGAAAAATGACAAAATTTGTATTCTATGGCGTATATATTTACCCCTGAAGGACATATACCCGAGAAGTTGTTATTATATCCAAGAGGAGTGGTTGACCTTTTAATTTAAGACCAATTATATTGTTGTATGAGCTCGGATGCGAGAGTTACACCTACATATTTACAGGTATCTCCGTATTCGTATATTATTTAGTAACCCATTATCACTCTGGAGAGCGGAACTATAGCGCTGATCGCTTTGAAATGTTCCATGAGGTTCCAGTTATGGTCAAGGACAACGCCTATAATTTTCGGTGATGATCAGATAATAATTTTGGAATGAAGTGGACCGAGAACTTAATTGTTTGTGTTATATTCGAGTCGATCTATAGACCACAAATGAAAGCCGAACATCACAATACAACCCACGGTGAAAGAAAATCTGGACAATAGCTGTACTGAATACTCGTAATATTCGGAAAATATGTCAGTGTGAGGAAGAGGTGCTGTTTATCTCTAATCGGGCAAGAGGGTGCAAATATCACTAAATATTGCCCAGGCTCGGAATAAACATCCGCAAAAATTTGAGTTCCGTGGTAGTTGTGTAGGGTATCGTATGGTCGGTCCCGTCCGACTATACTGCTCCGCTCACTGGTTTTTTATTTATCGTCCTAAGATAGACTTTAGAGAAAGATTACAAGACACTCCTTAAGATAGAATTTAGAAAAATGAATTAAGCAATACATCGCCTTAAGGTAGACCACGCATTAAGAAAGACTTTAGAATTTTTTAATCCTCTGTTTAAACTTGGCTTGTTAAAAAATGCATGCCTTGAACTAAACATTAAAATACATATTTTTAACAAATTTAATATATCCACGCCTTAAAAAAATTTAAAAATCTAAGAATAAAGGTAGACTTTAGAAGCAGATTAGAAAATTTTTTAATTCTAGAAATGTTTTAAAAGATTCGATGTTATTGTAAAGCCTTGATTTTTTTAAGTAGCACGCCTTGAGATAGCGTTTGGAAAATTTATTTTAATAAAATTAATCTCCTTAGGATATATATTTAAAAATTCGGTCTTATTGCTAAGCCATGAATTTTTTAAATTCCTGCATTATGTTATGTTAAGGAAAATCATTTTAAGAAATTTTCACAAAAAATGTAAATCGCCTAATATGATACACATTACTCTAATTTTTAAGCCTTAAAACATAATTTTAAAAACATTGTAAAATATACTCCTCTACTGTTAAGCTTTAATAAATATGTCTGAAAACTGCTATGGCCAAATCTTTGAAAAAAAAAACATTCCATTGTTATACATTTGCCGAATCCTTATACAATTTGCGTACCGGATATATCAATCTGCATTCCTTCGTTGAAAATATGGCGATAATCATCAAAATACTTACCATGGTAGATCACCAATAAAATGATATCGATCGTTCTTAAGGTTCGATGGCTTGGAATTTGTTAAAAAAATGTCTCCATATATTTTCTATTATTGAGACTTATTGCAATTTAAAATTAGGTACATTAAAAATCTTATGATACCAAAATAAATTCGAGAATTTGTAGAACATCGCAAAATAAAATTGGAAAAAGTCACCGATATTTTTTTTTAAATAGAACTTTACAAGTTTGGATTTCGATATTGCAGAGATGAATTCCATACTTGAAAATAGTGCTTTCTAGTGCATTGTATATCTTTGAGAATGAATACCTAAATAAATCCATAATAAAACTATAACAATCGATTTTACGGAATTTTACGATTAGTATGAATATTATCGAATAATCAAATGAATAATTGAGAACACTCAGTCTCTTTTTGCAAATGTGTTCTATCCTTATGACCCATTGACACATAATTGACATACTTGTATTTGTTTATAATCTATTTCGCAGCATCTTCACCTAGTTCGCTAAAATAGTTACAAAATGATTTTACAGGTGAACGCGTATATATTTTTTTATTAAAAAAATGCACACTTAAACAATTTTATCATTCAAATGTTACTACTTCACACAAAAATGAATTGACTTTTGTTACCCAAACAGCTAAAGAAGTAACTACTAGAGTTAAACAAAAGTTAAAAACACTTACAGTAGTGGTAGTAAGAGTAGTTGCAACAATTTCAGAATATAATGTAAAAGTTTTGTATATTTTTTGGTTTGGGATTTTTCGTATCTTTTTTTGCTTAATTAAAAGGGTACATAATTTGGGGTGATAAATAATGTATAGTATAATGACCTCATATATTGTTAATTAAAATATTACAGAGACCATTAAATTAGTAGGGTATACATGGACAGAAAAACAAAACGCATTAAATTATTATTACCGTAATCTATAGATACACAAAATGTGGTGAAATATAGATGTCGCCGTTTGATCGACAGCAAATACACAAACTATCAAAAGTTAATATGGATAACAGGTGATAACTACACTGTGCAAATGTGTAGTTCCCAAGGGTGTATTGATGAGCTCGGGATACAACAAAACAATATTACCATAAATTATATTTATCGAAAGCTAGAGAAACACATCATGTGATGAAATATAGATGTCTCCGTTTGATCGATAGTAAAGGCACAAAGACATAAGAATGTAATACCATTACAGGGACATACCTAGGCGGTGCATTTGTGAAAGTTCTAACGTATGTACTTAGGAGTATGCATTCGAACCAAAACTGATATTAGTAGGGTATATATGGATAAACGAGAAAATATTCAAAAAGAATACTGAACGAAAAGTAAGACAAACTGAAAATGAGTTGATGAAATATAGATGTCACCGTGTGATAGATAGTAAATACACAAACCACACGTATGTAATATCAATTGCAGGGAGATAGCTACTAGGAGTTCGGGTTTCAGCCAAAATTCAAATTGGTAGTGTATATATGGATAAATAAGAAAAGTGAAGAGTAGCAAAAACTTCTTACAACTAGGACTATTGCGTATCTCTCAGTTAGCTGTAGTATGACATGATGGCACATTAAGTAGTACTCATTAATATCAGATTTATTATTAAATACACTGTGCGACACGAAAATTATTCTGGGGTTCTAATTTACCAATTCTGTTTAGTTGGAGTCCTGGACCGCGATAATACCTTTGGTTGTTCTGGTTCACTTCGAAAATTAATTTTATAACGGTAAATGTAAATATATCTTGTTTGAAAGGAAAAATTCTACTCTTCGAAAGAAAAAAAGAATAATATAAATCCGTTAGAAATAAAATAAGTTTATTCGAGTTTCAAATTGAAAATCTATGAAACCACGTTTTTCTCTACATTTACCGTTATAAAACTAATTTCCGAATTGACTCAGAAAAACCAAAGTGTTCCAGTGACTCCAACTAAACAGAATTGGTACATTAGAACCGCTGAATAAATGTTTTTTTTTTTTTTGTAGCTCAGTTATATTCAGTGGACATCGAACATAAATTTAATTTTGTGCCGATATCTCGCATGTGCTAATCTCAGCGATGGAAGAACTGTTATTTCCAATGTTTTCAAAAGAGGCTTACATCCACTTGCAGAAGAAATGCATTCGAAATCAACACATGAAGGTAGCACAAAATACAGATGGCGCCACCCAGAATAAATAAGCAAAGACACAAACCACCACAAAAATTCAAGGATACTTTACTTGTAGGCAGCTATAGGTGACATTCCGACCGCCTATGACATGCTACAACAGACCAATTATCTGATTAGCTGAAATAAAAACAATGATTATCGAAACTATTCAAATGTTTCAAATGTTAATCAAAAGAGCCTTACATCCCCCTCCAGAAAAGATGTATCCGAAGTCCCTGACGTTCTAATAACTAACCTCAGCATCAACACATGAGAATAACAGATAATATAGATGGCGACAACCAGAAAAATATGGAACAGTAAATAAGCTAAGGCCCAAACCACTGTACAAAATTCAAGGAGACGTTGTTTCTAGGTAACTATAGATGGCCCCATAACCCCTTAGTACAGGCTACAGCAGGCCAGATGTCTACTTAACGAAACTAAAATAAGGCAATATGATTTGTGAAAGCCATAAGCTCTCAACAGGAGAAGTGAAATCAATTTTAGGCACCCTGAATAACCTTAGTATAGTCTGATAGTCATATTTTTGTCTTCAGCCTTACAGCAGTGACTGTACGTTCACACCTATTAGGATTGTCGCTTGGTAAAACTATACAACTTTTTGGGGTACTTCCTCACTATCCAAAATATAACACATCAGAAATGTCTTTGGACTATTTTCTAAAAAATATGAATTTTCGAATCAAATGGTCTGTTTCCGAACTGAAAGAATCTACTTATTTTCACTATTTTTTCCGATGTCATAAAGGACAATTTATTATTGTAATAAAAAATGGTACTTTTTAGCAGGCTCTGGAGCAGATCATATATCCAATTCTGAGGCTAGTTTTCTTTTGAAAATCTTTTGAAATCGACCAGTATCGGAAAACTTTATTTGTTCCTTCCAAATAAATGTCCTTAAATCTAAATGGTAAATTCAATTTTTAAATAGGAAAACGGGCGTTCATCAAAATGCTCCTCTAGGTTTTTAGATTTATTTGATTTAAAAATAGTTTTTGCAAAGTTTGCAAGGAACTTTTAGAAAATTCAACATGGTGACAAAACCTCCCTATTTAAAATTCTTCTAAAACTCGTAATCCCCTATCTAATTGCCCTTTTTACTTGGCACAGCAGAGCGCAGATAATATATGCGCATGCAAATATAGGTAAAGCTTGGTCAAAACTCTTAGGATTTGTTGGAAAATTGACTACTTCACTTGTGCTTTCAAATAGAGCCAAAAAGATAAATCTACACACAAATGGGTTCAAGGGAAGTTTGTACCGGGCAAATTCGAAAGGCAGCCAGAAAACCAGCCAGCTAGCCAAATAACCAAACGAAAAAGAGTAGGTACTTCACAGGCCACCAAAAACAGAAAAGAAAAAAAACGCCAACCGAGGAGTAATGAAAAACATTTGCAACTCTCGAGTAGTTAGCTTAACAAATAGTTGCTGAGCATGCAAAACTCGTATAAAATGGCTATATGCGTGTGTTCGCGTGTGTGTGTTCAAACCAAAAAATGTAGCGAAACAAAACGAAATATAGCGAAAAAAAATTGCACGCAGACTTTTCCACTTTTGGTTAAGGACCTGTGTGTGCTAACATTTTTTTTCTGTACGACGAACTGCTGCTGATGATAGGAATCTGTGTGAGAGTGTGTGTGTGTGTGTGTGAAAAATGAATGCGCTAAAGTTTATTCCAGACTCGTCGTCTTCGGTGTTTGCTGAGCAGTTTTTGGTGTGATGTTGGATGGCGATTTTTGTGATGTTGAATTAAGTGAAACTATGGCACAATAACGCAAATACACTGTGAAAACTTTGTCCGCATGAAGACTACTTTTTTGCGAGTTTGACAAAATACTCAAACACTGGGAATTTCCCAAACACCCAACACTCATTCGCACCCAAACCAACCATCCATAAAACAAATGCTTAATTGTTGCTTGTAAATTTCTTGCTGTCTTGACCGAATTATTGTGTAACTGAAATGTTAAAAATCTAACATAAATTCTTTTAGTTTTTTTTCGTTTGTTGTTTTTATTGTTTCAATGGGATATTTCATTGAAATGCATAATTTGTAGTCATCGTTGTGTTGTAGTTTGGAATAAAACGAATTTATTAACATTTCAAATTGTTTAGATTAAAAATGAAAAGAAGAAGAAGAAGAACAAGTTGAATAGTTGAACGTGCTTGGAACATTTTTTTTTAATTGAAAAACCAAAGATATTTATCTGAAGAATGAATGCAAAACCATAAAAGTTAGTAGGGATTAACAAATTGAAATGTACGTAGGGAAATTATTATGGTAACTGAAGATTTATATGAAAATCCTATTTCAACAAGTTTAAAAAGATCCAGTGGTATTTATGAATGTCAGAATTACAATAGAATGGACTAAATTGAATATATTCTTCACAAGATGGTGTAAGGTATTATTCAAAACTTTTTGTGTTTCGACCAGTGTTTGTGTTTCGACCAAATGCAGCGCTTGATGTAGGGTATAAAATGTCAAAGTAAATTCTTGAAAAAATTACCCAAGAGTACTGCAAACGAGACTATTGAAGAATATGATAAGGGATCTCATCATAAAATACCCAATGATAACGGAGAAGTTCGTGGTAGCTGAAGATTAGCATGATCAACAATTAAATAGCGAATAACGCAACTCTGAAAATTGAATGAAATCAAAATCCAAAAAACTCGGCAATAACATCCTTTCACATCCCCAAAAAGGGCAACGGGTACGGATTAATTAGGGGAAGCCAAACATTTTTAAACGGGACTAAACACTAGTACCTCTGAAGTGGAAACAAAGTTTGAAACCCAATAACGGAAGTTATAATTAAAAGAGATGGCCTTAAAAAAGAGTCACTAGAGGTAGAACTAAAACGAGTTCGAATACCACCCTTTAGTGGTCAGATGGAGTTCCTTTCAGATCTATTTAACAAGATGACAGATTAAAATTCTAAATTATCAAAGGTACAAAAACTAAACTACCTCAAGACAAACCTAAGAAGAGAGGCGCTGCGTTTGGTGTAACATCTTCAAGTGAAACGAAACGATATGGAAAAAGGAGAATTTTATTCACTAAATTAGTGGATAGAATATTGGATTATCAAAGCATCAAAAGGTCAGCCAGCAACAAGCATAAAAAATTTGCAGGACAAAATAAATGAGCAGAATGTTAAGAAATCAAAGAACATCCAAAAACTTGAGGATGTAATGGACTGGAATAACAATATCAATCCTTTAAAGCTTCAGTAGGCAAGGAGTTTACAAACATCAAGAGAAATCAAGATTAGTAGCGGAACTAAAGCAGTGTAAGTTCTGTAAAATGAGCGAACACGATATAGCATGATGCAGAACATGTTCGGCGTTATTTTCGAATGAAAGATACAATTGGGCGGATCAGCACAGATCTGTTTCAAATGCTTAAACCAGAAGTGTGAATGAATCAGATCAGAGTGATGCACTTAGAGAGAAGTGAACATACGAAAGCAATGAATACCAATACAACAACAAATATTCTGCTAGCAATGGCCCAAGTTTGCATAAAATCACAGCATGGAGAATTTTTAACAGTTAATCTAGTCAGAGGACATGGTTCAACTCTTGCAGATACCAAGAGGAAGATTGAAGTGTGGTTACAAGGTTTGGGAGAGACCGTAGTTGGCGTGGAGAAATCGGAAGATGCACAGGAACTACGACCCAGATTTTTGAGCAAAAGCACAAGCCCTTCCAGCAGTTGCATCACTATATCCTGACTTAAGGTTTCAGTATGGCGTGGATCCAAATTTCAACAGCCCGAAAATAATCGATTTAGTCATTGGCACCGATTTTACTCACAAATATTGGAAGAAGGAGTACGCCATTATAAACAAATTGTGGGACAAAATACAAAATTGGAATGAATTTTATCGCGAACAATATTAGTGTATCCTAGATTGAAAACAACGAACTCGGAAGCAACAACAACAACAACAATTAAGAGGTTTTGGGGAATAGAAGGTCTTCAAACAGCCCATAAAGGATAATCTGGTAGTTGCTACTTTAAATTATAGAGGAGGAAGAGGAGGAAGGGGAATTAAAAAAAAGCCTGGAGTTTATTGCCGGGATTAAATAGAATGTGCGTTTGTTTTTTATTTAACAGGAACTCGGAATGCCAAATTACAATCATATCTATAAGAAAATGTGGAAAACCCTTTAAAAATGCCAAAAATGATGCGGGAACTAGGGCAAAAATAGACATATAAAGATATATTTAGGCAAACTTATTTTTCGCCCTCCAATAACACGGAAGATAACATTGCATCCACCTCGAATGCGTTTAAAGCATGGGTCTAGAAGTATTTTGTATTAAAGTTATATATATTTATTTTAATTGTGAAAATGTTTTCGGGACATACTAAAGATAATGGTTCTATATAGTCTACCATGTTTAGACCACAAATTATTCAACATATGTTTTATATTCTTGTTTGTCAAAGAGTTCACATTCTGTGGATACCTCGAGAAGGTGCCCTAAAGAACCCATCTTGGGATTTAATGTTGAATTGTTAAAAATATTACGAAATGCAATCCAGGGATCAAATCGAACCTTCCATTATCTTCGCATGCAATTTTCCAGAAGGTGTGGCTCGATCGGCCTCATCCACAGACTTGATCTAGTAAAAATATTACGATGTGCAAAGTATGGATGAAGTTTTATATTCGGTTCACTTCATATGAGATCTGCAAAATTTCCACGAAGATCACCCTTTCTATGGGAGGTACGAAAAAGAGTTTAGCGATAAGCTCCGATTAAAAAATTGTGAAGTCTTGGTTAAAATTTTAATTTCAACAAAGTTCGTTTAGCATTGGAAACTACATTCGTAACTTATTAAGAAATATATTTTGCAGAAACATTTTGTGTGAGGTACCAGAAGGAGTGTACCGATATTCCCCATCATTAAACTTGATGTGAGTGAGGAAGGAATATTACGTTGCGCAAAGCAAAACTTAGGTAAAATCTCTCACTTCCTTCTAGAATTATCAAACCAAGCGGATGTCTGAAACTAATTGAAAAGAAACCTGTAGCCTAAAACAAAACTTCCATGAGACACATTTTGCCGTATTATCATTAGCCTAGTGCTAAAAACCACAAAGTTCTATGTAATAATTCATTTCACTCTCATTGATAACCTATTAAAGCCTAAATATCACATAATTTCATTAAATCACGACAATTTGCAATTTCTAACGATAAAACCAAAAAAATAAACCATGTTAGCTTTTAGCCAAGATGCCAACGAAAAAACACAAACACACAAAAACAAAAACCTCGACTCGATTAACTGAATGTCCATTGAAGATTTCGATATGCTTCAGTAAGTTGCCAAAACATAAATCTTATTTGTGATACTCGGTGCCACCAACATGGATAAACACAACAGCGGCAGGAGCAACATCCGACCACCGCGACCCAGTGAGTCAGTGAATAGAGTGCCCTATCAAAAACGCACATTTCTTTTCTTGACCACTGAACACTTCACGGAATTGAATGGAAATGTGAGAAAAAAACTGCCTTTCTCAGCACCAGGCACTCACAGAAAAAAAGTAAACGAATGGAGGGGAGGGTCGCCCTCCATTGTTTGTTTGCGGATACGGATGTGTTGGCAATGTATGCCAAATAAGCGGCCAGTAGGACTATTTGTTGATACCAAACAACAACAGCAACAACAAGCGTACAAACGAGAGAGATACACATACAGCGATATGACATAAAGTGTTTTATGGTTTCCACACCTATGACAGAGATAACAAAAAAAAAAAAAAAATATAGCAAAGCATTTCGCAAGGAATTTAAGTAGGCCCTCGCAAACGAATGGAATGTGTGAAATGTTTATTGGAATAACACACACACAAAATGGCATTTTGGGTTAGTAGAAAATATTCAGGGTGTCAATAATTCTCCACTAAATGAAAAACTGAGGTATCTTCGCTCCATTTAACCTGAGTTAAAATTTTTGGTGTACTTAATTTTATAAAATTACCAAATAAAAGCAAGGCAAAAATTAGTTATTTGTTAAATGATCTTAACTTTTTAAGTACTCAAGTGGATTTTTAAAAACTGTTCTTTTCGTTGAAACACTTCTCCGGTCTTGTTCACAAGTATGTTTTAATAAGACCACTAACAGTGCAAACTTGCATAGCTGCATTGTTGCTTCGCTCTATTATATCCAGAGTGTATTAGGTGGGAGCAGAAAATCTGTGTGTATGTTTTATACGAGGGCTGCTAAAATATTTCGGACCTATGAACACACAGTATTGGCTGACACCATCTGACATTTAAATTGAAAAGTTTGACATATATTAGCATAAAAGTACTCAGTACGAGTACATACTCAGTACGGGTACATCATGTGTTGTGTTGCATACAATGACTAGACGCGGATTATCCCGACATGGGAAATATGGAATTATTTTCCTAAAAGTACTCAGTACAGTTTGTCGTACGTCCATGTGTTGTGTTGTCGACTATAAAAAAACCAGTAAGGAAAGTAGTAAAGTCGGACGGGGCCGACTATATGATAGCCTTCACCACTATGGGTATATTAAAAGAAACCCAACAGAAGGGCAATTAACATGAATTTGGATGCACTAAAATATATGATCTTTATCTAAATGTGAACCGATTTAGATCAATCCATAGAAATGTCATTCGCTTGTGACAATGGGACAAAATTATGTAAATCGACTCAAAGCAAATATATTGTACAAAATTTCATGTCAATGTTACAAACATGAGGAGTTTGGTGCACAATGTACTTAAAATTGGATGAAAATTGATATGGAAGCTATATCCAAATATGAACCGATTTCAACGAAACTTATCACAGTTTAGGTTGTACCAAGTTCAGCAGGTTTTGTTCCTAATGGCCATATTTTGGGTCCTACTTAAAATCGGACGAACATATATATGAGAGCTATATCTAAACCTGAACCGATTTTCAGGAAACTTAACACACATCATTCTAGAACTAATCCATTTCGCTATGCCAAATTTCGGGCAAATCAAAAGATATATAGGGACTGTGGTACACCATTTACCTTAAATCGGACGAAGATATATATGGGAGCTATATCTAAATCTGAACCGATTTTCAGGAAACTTAACACACATCATTCTAGACCTAATTCATTACGCAATGCCAAATTTCGTGCTAATCGAAAGATATATAGGGACATTGGTACACTATTTACCTTAAACCGGACGAAACTATATATGGGAGCTATATCTAAATCTGAACCGATTTTTCCCAATTTCAATAGGGTTCGTCCTTGGGCCAATTAAGTGACCTTTGGCACAGGTCACTTAATTGGCCCAAGGACGAATCCAAATCTGATCATAAATGCTACCTGTACTTTATTAACAAAAATACATGAACGGAAGGACGAACAGACGGACATGCATATATCGACTCAGAAAGTTATTCTATGCATATTCTCAAAAGGAACCATGGGTCTATCTCGATTATTTATGCTTATTTACATATGCACAAAGACATAATACCCTGTACCACAGTGTGGTGAAGGGTATAAAACTGTTCCTCTGGTGGCTACCCAAGAAGTTGGGCCATATTGACCATTTTTGGTAGGGAGATTTTCGACTCAATGAGAATCCAAAAAATATAAAATTACAGATAATTTGGTTTTCGGTGCTTCGTCCAAAAAGTGAACCAATGTTGATTATGTTAGAAGGACGATTTAACACCCTATGAGAACCTGAAATATCAAATTAGAGCGATTTTGGATAAAAACATTCCCAAAACGACAAAAATACCGAATAATGGGCGGTTGAAATACGTACTCAAGCTGCCCAAAACATCGATATTTGGGGTGTAGCATTGGTGGCTGGTGGGTTCCCTAAAAGTTGGACCAATATGGATAATTTTCGGTAAGAAGATTTGATACCCGATGAGAACCAAAAGTAGCATATTACAGCTAATTTGTCAAAAATCCTGATAATACCGAATATATGGGGTTACCGTTATATGAGGGCTATACCAAATCGTGGATCAATATTGTTTAAATAACCATCCTCGGCATCAATATCTGCACATAAGAGTAACACAAAATAGAAATGTCAGGAGCGCCATCCAGAGGAAAATGTCAACATATATAATAGCAAGGACCCTAACCACAGCACAGAATACTATGAGGCGTTGTTTCTAGGTAACGATAGATGACAGCCCCATCTTCTAGTGCAGTCTACATCAGTCCAAACTATTACAAGGACTTAGCAGTTAGATTCTCACCAGAAGAGGTAACCGGTAACCAAGTGGTTGTCAAATATTTGTACAAAGATGTCCCCTGAAATCCTAATAACAAATGTCGACATCAACATAATCACATGGAGATAAAACCAGATAGGAATGTCAAGAGATAGCGCCACCCAGCAAAAAGTGTCAACACTAAATAAGCAAGGACCTCAATCATGAGAAAAAATTCAAGGAGAAGTTTTTTCTCCGTAACGCCCCAACACCTAGGACAGTCTACAGCAGACATAACTTATAAAAGGACTAATCGTATAAGATGCTCCCAAGAGAAGGAACCGGATTCAAATCCGAATA
>NW_026872719.1:0-13681 GCF_032173495.1 Musca vetustissima
TGTTGTGTTTTTTCGTCTTCTTTTTTTTTGACAATTAAATGCCTTTCATTTTTTTTCGGCTAAATATGCGAATTGGAATGAGAATGTAATTTAAAAAAATAAAACAAAATGAATATGACGAATGTGTATATATTTAATTGTTGTTGTGTTGCCCCTTTGTCATGTTTTGTTTTTAATAACAAATAAAGGGCGGCCACAACTTGTGCACCTCATTGTGTGTCATACGTATAAGTGTCATAAAATTCACAATTGTAGAGTTCATGGATATGAACGAAATGACATTCGAAAACGTCATATAACATAACATTTTGGGAATGCAGTTAATATATATACATACAAGTGCAAATTATTTATGTACTTTATTGTCATAAAAAAGTAAATGGATGGGTAGTTCGGCATTTTCATTCATGGGAAATACAGATTGTAAGTCAGTTTTAAAACTAAATCCGTAGGGTCAATCAAACATGTACGGCATCCAAATACATATTGGATTTATTGGAACCAAATACATATTTATCGACAATATTTTTTCCAAATCTCGTAGATGGAGCCAATTGGTACACTTGTAGGTAATTTTTCAAATCTCATACGAAGTGGATTTAACGAGCCCGAAGATGGGATAACCTTTATTTTCAAGTGTAGAGATTTAAATAGAGCTTTTATTTTTATACTCTTTACCACAGTGTGGTACAGGGTATTATGTCTTTGTGCATATGTTTGTAACAGGCAAAAATAATCGAGATGGACCCATAGTTCCTTTTGAGAATATGCATAGAATCACGTTCTGAGTCGATTTATGCATGTCCGTCTGTCCGTCCGGCCGTCCATATATTTTTGTGATCGCATTTATGATCCGATTTGGATGAAATTTGGCAAAGGTCACTTAATTGGCCCAAGGACGAACACTATTGAAAATGGGAAAATCGGTTCAGATTTAGATATAGCTCCCATATATATTTTCATCCGATTTAAGGTAAATGGTGTTCTAAAGTCCCTATATATCTTTCGATTTGGACGAAATTTGGCACAGGGTACTGATTTAGGTCCAGAATGATGTGTGTCAGATTTAGATATAGCTCCCATAAATCGGGTCAGATTTATATATAGCTCCCATATATATTTTCGTTCGATCTATGGTAAATGGGGCTCCAAAGTGCCTATATATCTTTCGATTTGCACGAAATTTGGCATAGGGTACAGAATTAGGTCCAGAATGATGCGTGCTGAGTTTCGTGAAAATCGGTTCAGGTTTAGATATAGCTTCAATATATATTTTCGACTAACTTAATTTAAATTATGCACTAAAGACCCAAAAAGTGGCAGATCGACTTACAATTTTGTACAATGTACTGTTACTATAACCTTTGGTGTGTCAAGTTTTCTTGAAATTGGTTCTGATGTTCATGTACCTTCTATATATATTTTTGTCCGATTTTAAGTAAATGGTACACTAAAGGTCCATACAGACTCATACATGTACAGAAATGAATAAAAATTAATATCTAGCAAGTTTCTCTGAAATTGGTTCAGATTAGCTTCCATACATAATTTCAGCCTGTTAATGCTGACTGGACACGAAATAATCGCCTTAGAAAAGGCGACGTCTGTTAGGATACATATGCAGAATATCCCAAAGTGGTGAAGGGTATCATATAGTCGGCCCAGTCCGACTTTACAACTTTCATTACTGGGTTTTAAATTAAAAGATGGGGAATATCTGTTTACGTTTAATTAGGTATTGTGGGGTTTTACCGGGTTCCTACTAAAAATAATCAATATTGGTAAACTTTCAGGTAAAACGTACCGCACAATTTTTGGAATTTTAAAGCTTTTGTACAAGTTATTTAACTAACCAGGTTCGACTTTATGATACCTACATCAATATGGACCTATTTCAGTGCGCTGTGCAAATATTTCCTTGAAATCAAAGTGGACTTACGCTGTGCAAAATTGTGTTTGAATCGGCCAAATATTGGGAGTTTTGTGCACCCTTTACCAAAAATCGGGCAAAACTATATATAGGAGCTATATCTAAATCTGAACCGATTTCCACAAACTTTCGTATAAAATACGTTTTGCAAAATGTTTTATCAATCGGACAATCCTTAGAAGTTTGGTGCACCATTTACATGAAATCGGACGAAACTATATATGGGAGCTATATCTAAATCTGAATCGATTTCAACATAACTTCACAGACATTAAACTTGACCTAGTTCAGTATTCTGTGCAAAATGTTGTCTCGATCTGACATATATTGGTTGTTTAGTTCACCATTTAGGTAAAATCGGATGAAAATATATATGGTAGCTGTATCTAAATCTTAACCGATTTCCACAAAACTTCGTATACATCAATATGAACCTATTTCAATAGGCTGTCTAAAATTTTGTATTAATCGGAAATTCTTGGGATTTGTGCACCATTTACATAAAATCGATCGAAAGTATATATCGGAGCTATATCTAAATCTGAACCGATTTTAACAAAAATTGGCACACATCAGGACTTATTTCAGTACTCTGTGCAAAATTTTTGTCTCAATCGGACCAATATTACGAGTTTGGTCCTAATTTTTTTCCAAATTCAATAGGGTTCATCCTTGGGCAAAATAAGTGACTTGTGCCAAATTTCATTCGAATTGGATCATAAATGCGACCTGTACTTTGCTCACAAAAATACATGGACGGACGGACATACATAAATCGACTCAGAAAGTGATTGCATCTCGTTTCCATTCGCCTGTTACAAACATATGCACAAAGACATAATACCCCGTACCACGAATCAGTTTTTCCCGGAATACAAAATTCTCCATAAGATCTCCATTTTGTTTTTTTACACAAAAATGTTTGGGTTCATTTGACCCGTTAAATATTGACCTTTATCGCATTTCTCAAGGATCGCCTTCCCCAAGTAAAATTTATGATGTTCGGCTTGTAATTGTGGCATCTAAAGCGGGAGATCTAGCCAAAAATAAAGTTTTCGGTCTATTTCATCCCCGAAATATTTTCTGATCATCATCGACCATAACCGGAACTTCATGCAAAATTTTCTCCCCATCAGCTCTAAATATGGTAATGGCAATAGTAAACAATATCGGAGAACGTATGATTGGTATAATTTTTAAGGCCCGCCACTCCCCTTAGATATATTATCAACTTATCCGGTCTATGCCCTTCAGGATTAAATAAATGCGATATAGAACTTCGTCATTTCTTTCTCTGTGTAAAATGTCATAATTTTCCGGTCATAATTGAGGCCATTATAGCAAACAGAAAAACAGACAAAAATAAAGTAAACGAAAACATAGGGGGTCTTTTGTGATCCGAACCGAACATAAATCCAAAATGTCGTATTATTATAAATTATCTGGTAGTAAGATCATAATGTTCTGATAAAAATATATAAGAGGAAACTTTGTATTAAGGCCATTGGGAAACATGGACCTCCATATATAAACCCTATATGGGGCTATTCTGCGAATAAGTTTTTAACCGAAAGTGGAATAGGTGTTTTTTTTGTGTATTTTTATAGGAGATTACTAAAATCGGATGCGCATAAAAATCGTATGCACGTTGCGTGATTTTTAGCCATTTTTAGGGTTTTTGCATAGTAAAGTGCATCGAGCGGCACACTTTGACCGCTAAATTAAACATCGAAAAATTCATAATTATTGAAAGACATTGATTCGGTTTATACGAAAACCGCATGCGCATCAACTGATTTCAACTAATACGCGAATTGCATGCTGTTTAATATTGATAATTTGTATGTATTGTAACTGCAATATATTTAGTCATTTTTACAGTCGAAACTGTTATCAGATGAATATACAGATATTTAACAATCATTTAAAAGAATTTTAAGAAAAAAGCGTCGCATATTTTAGAAGATTAAGGCAAAGCCGTATTCCCTTAACCATACTAAAAAAAATCGAAAATTCAAAAAACATTTCGATTTAATTAAAAAATTAATTTATTTTATTTTCAGATATACTATTTGTTTTCGCGACAATTTAACCGTAATTCAATGTGATTTGACAAGTATGCAAAGAAAACAAATGTGTTTAACCATTTGTGAAGAAATTCGCGAATTACAACAAATAGGAATTAATTTAATATATATTTGAAATGCAAGATTTAAAATCGCTTTAACTTTTGTGCGCAGCATCCGAATTTGTGAACACGAACATATTTCGAATCTGCATATTTTTCTTAACCTATGTACCAAAAATCATGAATGTGCTCGCAAAAAATGTTTTCAAATTTTTTTTATGGAATTTTAAAAGAATTTTGTAGTTTCCATATATCAAACATGGATATACATCGGAAATTTTCTCCAAGAACCCAGTGCCAATTTACAGTCGCTCAGAGCTAATATCATCAAAATACTGAAAATGAGACGAAATAATTATATAGGGGAAGTTATTAGATATCGGTCGAACCTCGATAAATCGGAATGCCATTCAGTTCGGTGGACAAATGTCACTAAAAACTTTGAAATATCTAAACTAGGGCGTTACCATTAGGTGAGTGTCACCTTATGGTGGAGGGTATACAAATAGACATGTTCATAATTATGTGCAAAAATAATCTCAATTCTTCAATTACTCAATATGCAAACATATTTATCTGGATAATATTTTTCGCAAATTATAGAATTTTGAACGCATGTTAAATGTGCGTTTCATTCGCATAACTAATAATAATAATGGTCGGCACTATTACGCTCACATTAGTGGAAATGCCATAGACTTTTTTCCATTCAGTAATGCTTCCGTGTAAATGTCGCACAAGTCAACAAGTTGCTGTCGCCTTTGTCACAGTGTCCATATGCTATAGTTTGGGTGTGTGTGTATGCGTTCGTTTTTGTCTTTGTATAGATTTTGTGATTGCTGCTGTTGTTGGAGGCAAAGAAAAAAGAACACCATTTGATGTTGTTGCCGTAGTAACTTTTTGTCTCTCTCTCCAAAACGTTGAGTGAGGTGACAACCATTGCTCTGAAGTCAATGTTCTAGTTGTAGGGAATAATGTATGTTATTGTTGTCCCAAACGAACGAACGACCGACCGACCTGTTGCTGTTCGTTGTCAACGTACAAGGCCAACGTGTGGCAGTTTACATTTTTATTATGATTACGGCTTTGAAATGAATATAATTGGACATATTGAGACACTTATTCATGATCAGATATACGAGTACTGTGTCGGAATGTTTGAACGAATGCATGTACGAACGGACGAATGAGCATACATACTATGTACGTTATATGAATTACTATTGTTGTTGAATTTTTGTTTTGTACACGTGTTTGTCTGTCTGTCGGTTTTTATATGTCAATGCACTTAGATGCATCCAAGTTTGAGAAGTGACACAGTTGTATGTCATTTGCTGCGGAAAACATATTTTCAACTTTATTTTGTTGCAACAAAAAACAGCGATAAAATGTGAAATATATTTTAGATAATACAATTTATAAATTCTTAAAAAGAAATACTTCAAAAGTGGATTTTTTTTGAGAAAATGAAATTTGTCCACGGACGAAAAAAAAGATAAAAAAATTTGTGACGACTTTTGGACTAAATTGGAGATTGATTAAGAGAATTTTGTAGTTCGATTTGTGATGCTTCGCAATTACAATTAAATACCCTCTGAAAACATAGCGTCATATGATTATGTACTCATGCCTGATAGTCTATTCGTTCATATTTTAATATTCCAAAGGACTTGATATTAGATGCTAGAATTTGCATACATTATTTGTAGGTAAGGGCCTATGGGCCCACGTTTTGCTATAGCCCCGATTTTAAGCACTTTATAGGTTTTGGCACTATTAAGTTTATACGTATTTCATTTTCTTAAATAGGCGACATACAAGCTCGCAATTTAAAATGACATAGTCAAAATATGAAGTTCCCGACCTTCTTCAAGACATTTTAAATACACAAAATATAGGTGAGGGTATAAAAATTTCAGTCCAGACGACGACTGTATTTTTATACCCTTCACCACACTTTCTGAGTAGATTTATGCATGTCCGTCGTTCCATCCGTCTGTCCATGTTAAATTGTAAACGAAGCGCAGGTAGCATTTATGATTCGAATTAGATAAAATTTGCACAGGTCACTTATTTGGTCCAAGGACGAACCGTATTGAAATTGAGGAAAACCGGGTCAAATTTATATATACCTCCCATATATATATTCCTTCGATTTTACCTAAATGGTGTACCAAACACCCAATAGTTATCCGATTGAAACGATACTTTGTACAGTGTACTGAATTAGGTCCAAATTGACGTATACAAAGTTTTGTGGAAATCGGTTCAGTTTTAGATATAGCTCCCATATATAGTTTCGTCCGATTTAAGGTAAATCGGGCACCAAAGTCCCCCTATATCTTTCAATTTGCACGAAATTTGGTACAGCGCACTGAATTAGGTCTAGAATGATGTGTGTTAAGTTTTGTGGAAATCGGTTCAGATTTAGATATAGCTCCCATATATAGATTCGTCTGATATATTTTCTTCCGATTTTACCTAAATGGTGCACCAAACACCCAATAGTTGTCCGATTGAAAATTTTGTACAGAGCACTGAATTAGGTCCAGAATGATGTATGTGAAGTTTTGTTGAAATTGGTTCAGAATTAGATATAGCTCCCATATATAATTTCGTCCGATTTTATGTGAATGAACGCAAAACTCCCCAATATTAGTCCGATTGAGACAAAATTTTGTCTCAATCGGACTAATATTGAATTAGATCCAGAATGATGTATGCAAAGTTTTGTTGAAATCGGTTCTGAATTAGATATAGCTGCCATATATAGTTAAGTCCGATTTTATTAAATAATGCACAAATGGTACACCAAAGAATCTATGTCTGCCCGTTTGACACGTATTTTTTTTTGTTTAGTTCAGAATGATATGTGTATGGTATTTTTTTAATTGGTTCAAATATCTATGTGGATCACACATTTAATTTTGCCCGATTCCATCTCAATGGTCCTCCAAAGATGCTATATCTTTTCTATCTACAGTATACCGTACATATTAACATCTCTTGAATGTACTCAAAACGGTAAAGGTTATTATATAGTCGACCCTGTCCGACTTTTGAACTTTCCTTACTGGTTTATATTAAAGATTTCCGTACCCCCACGTGGCGGACATCTAAAATACTTTCCAGGTCCTACCCGCTATAAGTAAGTTTCTCAGATAATAAAATACCTCCTAGGCGACATACTTATAATTACATATGCATTTATGATTAACAAAAAAATCCTCATGGCAGAAGGTATAAACAATTTTAAAAATTAAATTTTACTTTACATACAGTTAAAAATTACTGCAAAATAACTCATTTCATTTCAATTTCCTTGAGCCATATGAGCCAAATATGTTTATGTTTACCTGGCTAAGAATTTTTAGTTGTACGACCATAACTAATGTTTGTGGCCGAAACAATTTACAGGTGCACTAAATAAATATATAACACAAAATATTTTTCATAATATGTTGTGGGAGACATTTTAGAATTATGTTGAAAACTAAGAAGAAAAAATTGTATTTTAAAAAATGCACCCTGCACACAAAGGTAACATTCCAGAGCTAGGAAGATGGCAGAAAGAGAGTGTATAAAAATTCCTATTTTAAGTATTATTTTTTTAATTTTTGCATTTTTGCCGTTTCTTATTTTGGGTGGGGCTATATCACAAGCGAAACGACAAAAATACAAATAGAGAAACCAATAAGAATAGCAACAATAAAACTGATGATGTTTTTCAACGACCACTTTAGTGATATATACTCACATATAGAAGAGTGATTTTTTAAAAATGTTTATGTTTGGATCGTTGGAATTATCTGGACTGAACCAATATTATTTTAGTTTTACGTATATCAATTTAAATTATGTGGACATTAGTTATCAGTTATTTTTATAATATGCCACTAAATTTGTTTAATGAACATCAAAACAATTTTAATTGTACACATACAAATAACCTATCACTTTTTGTTGCAAAGATTTATAATATTTATCTATTTCGGGTTATAGGGAACTTGTAGGGACCAAGTAAAGAAGTACGTTATATCCAGGGTAAGACGAAACTTATGATAAAAAGAAAAAAAAATTATAACAAGTAAAATAAATAACAAGTGAAAAAGCTTTAAGTTCGGCCGGGCCGAACTTTGGATACCCTCCACCATAGATATACGGGCAGGTACTAGAAATGAAAATATAGGGAACATGTCAAAATGTGGACCTATACCGACATTTCTAAAAACGGATTATGTAAACCATAATGTAAACAACAATACAAATTTCAGAAAATTTTAATGGATAATAATACCTCCAGCCTTACAGCTAATGACGGTGTATACACTTTAACACAATGAAAATGTGCCTCATCGAAATATTGGTTCTAGACCCCATGTTTCTTTGGACCAAATCCGTTTCAGTACAGTTGGATTTCATTCAAACCTCGCACATCTTATTATTTCTTCCAAACTTAGTTCAAATTCGAAGATGGGGAATATCGGTCCACTTCTTCTGGTACCTCCACACAGGGGCTAGGTCTATATGCGGCTATAGTTCATTATCGAAGCTTATGTTCTAATTTTTTATCTCGCTATCCTCCGCAGGTGAAATGATTACAACAGAGTCTTAGAACCAAAATTAAAACGCGTAACAAATCAGATAACTATTTTAATATAAACCAGTAAGGAAAGTAGTAAAGTCGGACGGGACCGACTATATGATACCCTTCACCACTATGGGTATATAAAACAGTACTATTAGCATGAAATTGGATGAAATAAAATATGTGATATTTATCTAAATGTGAATCTACCTAGATCTATCCATAAAGTATGTAAATAGACTTCAAACAAATATAAATAGGTCATCCGTAGGGCTATGTCTGTACTTCTAGAAAACGCAACTATATAATTTTATGTTCAATTTTGTACGATGTGCAAACTTTGATGTCAATCTGTCTAACATGAGGAGTTTGATGCCCAATTTACTTGAAATCGGGCGAAAATATATATGGTGCGTCAATTACTTAAAATCAATCTATAACAAAAGGAGCTATATCTATCTAAATCGGGACCGATTTTCACGAAACTTGGCAGACACCATTCTAGACCTAAATGATTAGGCTGTACCAAATTTCGTGCAAATCGAAGGATATATAGGGACTTTGGTGCACCATTTACATGAAATCGGACGAAACTATATATGGGAGCTATATCTAAATCTGGACCGATTTTCTCGAAAGTTGGCAGACATCATTCTAGGCTCAATTCAGTACGTTATGCCAAATTTCGTGCAAATCGAAAGATATATAGGGACTTTGGGGCACCATTTACATGAAATCGGACGAAACTATATATGGGAGCTATATCTAAATCTGGACCGATTTTCTCGAAACTTGGCAGACATCACTCTAGGCTTAATTCAGTACGTTATGCCAAATTTCGTGCAAATCAAAAGATATATAGGGACTTTGGGGCACCATTTACATGAAATCGGACGAACCTATATATGGGAGCTATATCTAAATCTGGACCGATTTTCACGAAATTTGGCACACATCAGTCTGGACTAAATTCAGTACGTTATGCCAAATTTAGTGCAATTCGAAAGATATGTAGGGACTTTGGGGCACCATTTACATGAAATCGGACGAAACTATATATGGGAGCTATATCTAAATCTGAACCGATTTTCTCGAAACTTGGCAGACATCACTCTAAGCTTAATTCAGTACGTTATGCCAAATTTCGTGCAAATCAAGAGATGTATAGGGACTTTGGGGCACCATTTACATGAAATCGGACGAAACTATATATGGGAGCTATATCTAAATCTGGACCGATTTTTACGAAACTTGGCAGACATCATTCTAGACTTAAATGATTAGGCTGTACCAAATTTCATGCAAATCGAATGATATATAGGGACCGTTTACATTAAATCGGTTAAATATATATATGGGAGCTATATCTAAATCTGAACCGATTTTTCCCAATTTCAATAGGGTTCGTCCTTGGGCCGAATAAGTGACCTATGCCAAATTTCATCCAATTCGGATCATAAATGCGACCTATACTTTGTTTACAATTTAACATGGACAGACAGACGGACGGACATGCATAAATCGACTTAGAAAGTGATTCTATGTAAATTCTCAAAAGGAGCCATGGGTCTATCTCGATTATTTTTGCCTGTTACAAACATATGCACAAAGACATAATACCCTGTACCACAGTGTGGTGAAGGGTATAAAAAGGGGGTTATATGGGGACTACCCCAAAAAGGGGGCGAATATTAATAATTTTTGGTAGGGAGATTTGTTACCATATACGACTACAATATACCAAATTGCAGCAAATTCGGTTGATAAACGCGTTCAAGAACCCCAAAATAACGAAAATTGGGTGGTATCCTTATATGGGGGCTATCCGAAAAAATGGATCTATATTCATAATTTTTTGTGGGGAGATTTGGTACCTATTAAGAACTCAAAATACTAAATTACAGCTAATTCGGCGGAAAAATACGATCAAAACCCCCAAAATACTGAAAATTAGGAGGTACCGTTATATGGGGACTTCCAGAAAAAGTGGACCTATATCCATAATTTTTTGTGGAGAAATTTATTACTCAATAGGAACCCAATATAGCAAATTTCAGCGAATTCCGTTGAAAAATGCGGTCAAGAACCCCAAAATACCGAAAATTGAGGGGTACCGTTATATGGGGGGTACCAGAAAAAATTGACCTATATTTATAATTTTTAGTAGGTTTATTTGGTACCCAATAAGAACTCAAAGTTCCAAATTTCAGCGAATTCTGTTGAAAAACACACTCAAGATCCTCAAAATACCGAAATTTTGGGATTATCCTTACATGGGGGCTGTCCGAAAAAATGGACCTATATTTATAATTTTTAGTGGGGATATTTGCTACCCAATAAGAACTCAAAGTACCAAATTTCAGCGATTTCGGTTGAAAAACACGCTCAAGAACCTCAAAATACCGAAAATTGGGGGGTATCCTTATATGGGAGCTATGCCTAAACGTGGACCGATATAGCCCATCTTCGAACTTGACCTGCCTGCAGACAAAAGACGACTCTATGCGAAATTTTGAGGCTCTATCTCAATTCGTTTAGACGCTAGAGTGATTACAACAGACAGACGGACTGACGGAGAGACGGACAGACGGACATGCATAAATCGTCTTAGAATTTTACGCTGATCAAGAATATATATACTTTATAGGGTCGGAAATGAGTATTTCGATGCGTTACAAACGGAAAAACAAAACTAATATACCCTCCATACTATGGTGGAGGGTATAAAAACTGAGAGTTGGAACCGTATAAAAAAGTTCGCTATATCCATAATTCGTTATAAGACTAAAGATTTGTATGAAAAATCTGACTTAAAACTTCGGGACCAGAAAATGTGTTCGCTATAAGGAAAGTTCGTTATAACCGTTGTTCGTTATAAGCGTACTCGAATTATTAGAAATTACTTTTTGTAATATTAAAAAAAATTGCGGAATAGGATTATTTAAATATTTTATTGTGATTTTAAAATAATAATAATAATAACAATAATGGTTTGTTTTAATACTTGCCATTAATTCAGTAAAACTTACCTGAAAAAAACACACACAAATATATTAATTACAGAATTTATAATATACAATAACATATTATTAATTTATGAATTTATTGATCTGGAAAAAAATAGTTTTTATACCCCTTTTGATACGGCAAAAATGTGCCCCATCGAAATATTGGTTTTAGAACCCATGACCCTTTTGACCAAATCCGTTTCAACAATTTGGAGTCGATTTACCAATGTCCTTCCGTCCATCCGTCCATTCGTCCGTCTATTTGCCTGGCCGTTTGGTGCGCACGATAACTCTTGAAGGGAGTAAACGATTTCACCCAGACTTTGCACATCGTAATATTTCTTTCAAACATAGTTCAAGTTCGAAGATGGGGTATATAGGACCCCTCCTTCTGGTACCTCCCCCCAAAATGGTCAAAATTGTGCTAAAAATTAATTTATAATATCATGCGAATGGTCTGTCCGATTTGAACCCAACTTTCAACAACCTATTATTCTTACCGAGCCAAGGATAAGTCCGAAGATGGGACTCACTGGTCCACTCCTTCTGGTACCTCCTCCACAAATGTTCAAAATTGTCAATATTTATGAATACAATATTAGGCGAAAGAAATGATTCGGCAAGGGAACTGAACAAACTAAAATCGTTAAATTCGGCCGGGCCGAACTTTTTATACCTCCACCATGAGGTTTAAAATACATGTGATTGTTCAGGCCTTTAGATACATGGCGGATTATGTCATGAAAAATGTCATACCTAATGAGAAGCAAATAAGAACCCATACCGTTATATGATATTGATAATTTTTTGTAGGAAGATGTGTCACCAAATGAAAACCCAACATAACAAATTGTAACCAATTTGATTTAAAAACATATCCAAACTACCCAAAATATCGAATAATGGTGCCTTTATATCCCAAAAGTGAACCCATATCCATAATTTTTGGTAGTAAATTTCGTTTAAGAAACGCCCAGACGAAACGGCTAAAGCTTATAGTCTTGAAATTTTGGATGAGCGTCACTCTTACTTCAAAGGTGATAGATAAAGCTGGGTTTTTGGAAATTGCTACTAGAACCAAACGAAAAGTACTAAATAGTACTAAAAGTGGTACCATTAGTATTTAGCGAACCGGTAGAGCTAGAACTCTCAAACTATAAATAATCGAAAAGTTTTAAAATGTACTAAATTTGGTACAATTTCGTAGCATGCTAAAAAAATACTTGAAATTTGGAATGTGAATCAATGCTGAGAAGTAGGGTCTGTAAGGTATAAGGTAGGGTAAGGTCTATACGAAAAGTACTAAATGTGCTACAATTTGAATTTGGAGAAACGGATGGAGCTGGAATCCTGTAACTTGAAATTAACATTATTGTCGGAGTGTACCGACATGTAGGGAGTTTTAGAAATTTGGACTAATGTGTACAAAAAGTACTAAATGGTACTATATTTGGTACAATTTGGATTTTGGGCGAACCGATAGAGCTGGAATCTTGAAATATGCATTTAGGGTCAATGTTAAAATATGTACTAATGGTAACAAATGTGGATTTTGGTGAACCGATAGAGCTAGAACACAGAAATTTGGAAATAAAGTTACTGTTGGAGTGTAGGATTGGAATATTGATGTAGTTTTGGAAATTCATACTTATGAGTACTATATTGTACTAAATTTGGTACAATCTGAATTTTGGATGAACTGATAGTGCTGGAATTCTGAAATTTGGAGTTAGGGTCACTGTTGTATTGTAGGATGGGGATATATATGAAGTTTTGGAAATTTGTACTAAATTGTAGCAAATGTGGATTTGGGTGAACTGATAGAACCGGAATCTTGAAGTTTGAAGTTAAGATCATTGTTGGGGTGTAGGATGGGGATATGCAGGAAGTAGGAAGCAAGAATCCTGAAATTGAGAAACATTATTTCGATTGGTTTTATATTAATGTGTACTAAATGGTACTAAATTTGGAAAAAATAAGATTAAGAACTTATAGAACTCGAATTATGAAATTTTAAATTAAATTAC
>NW_026872720.1:0-13679 GCF_032173495.1 Musca vetustissima
CTTGAAAAATATTCTTTAATAAATCCACGCCTCAGTTGGCCCTTGAAAAATATTCTTTAATAAATCCACGCCTCAGTTGGCCCTTGAAAAATATTCTTTAATAAATCCACGCCTCAGTTGGCCCTTGAAAAATATTCTTTAATAAATCCACGCCTCAGTTGGCCCTTGAAAAATATTCTTTAATAAATCCACGCCTCAGTTGGCCCTTGAAAAATATTCTTTAATAAATCCACGCCTCAGTTGGCCCTTGAAAAATATTCTTTAATAAATCCACGCCTCAGTTGGCCCTTGAAAAATATTCTTTAATAAATCCACGCCTCAGTTGGCCCTTGAAAAATATTCTTTAATAAATCCACGCCTCAGTTGGCCCTTGAAAAATATTCTTTAATAAATCCACGCCTCAGTTGGCCCTTGAAAAATATTCTTTAATAAATCCACGCCTCAGTTGGCCCTTGAAAAATATTCTTTAATAAATCCACGCCTCAGTTGGCCCTTGAAAACATTTTCTTTAATAAATCCACGCCTCATTTGGCCCTTGAAAAATATTCTTTAATAAATCCACGCCTCATTTGGCCCTTGAAAAATATTCTTTAATAAATCCACGCCTCATTTGGCCCTTGAAAAATATTCTTTAATAAATCCACGCCTCATTTGGCCCTTGAAAAAATCCACGCCTCATTTGGCCCTTGAAAAAATATACTTAAAAAACCCAGGCCTTCTTTTAAGTCTTGAAAAAATATTGTTAAAAATATTCTTTAAAAATCTAGGCGTTCTTTTAAGCCTTGAAAAAATATTGTTAAAAAATATTCCTTAAAAATCCAGGCCTTCTTTTAAGCCTTGAAAAATATAGGTTTAAAAATCCACGCATCATTTGGCCCTTAAAAAATATTCTTTAAAAATCCAAGCCTCATTTGGCCCTTAATGAAGAGAGTTTTTTCTTTTAATTTCCAAATGGTCTTCTGGCCAAAAAAGAAACAACCATTGAGAAGGTATATGAACGTGAACCCAAGTCGGAAATGTGTGTAAAATGCAACTGACAGCAGAACTGGCGAACCAAACAAATGGCACAAGACAAAGTTAATCGGTTTTACTGTTTTTTCCTTTCATACAATCTAAAGGACATAGACACCGACACCATCATACACCATGGCAAAAAAGAACGAGCCTCTCTATCCACACCTTTCTTCTCTCTACAGGTTGCATATATACTATTTTTTGTTGTTGTTTTGAAACTAACACATTTTCGATTTTAGAGGGTAGGCTGGCCAAGCAAGACCAATAACAAGGCAACAATCAGGACGAATGAACTGCAGTTTGTTGTAATTCACAACAAAAGGTAAGCCTTAGAAAAGAGGCAGCTGCTATTTTTTCTTTGGTCCTGTTTTTGTTTGTTTGAAATGCAACAGCAACAATGGCAATGCCTACAACAGTTGTCATTTATATTTATGTCTATGGGTGTGCGAGTGGCTGTGTGTGTGTCTACTTGATGCAAGTCTTTTGAAAAACAAGAAACAAAAGTGACTTCTGGCTGGCTGGGCTGGGGTTTTTTCCTTAGAATCTCTAAGCGTGCAACAACAACAAACAACAAAGGAAAAGCAACATGTGGTAATACTTTGTGTAATGGACTTGTGCAGCAAGAACAAGAGTAATAATACCAACACTCAATTCTAGGGTGTTACAGGACACAAACAATTCAAAGGCATTGTCCGACATTCAGCAAGAAGAAGAACAACAGCCGAACATGCTCATCAATGTAGGCGATGACTGGCTGTGGCACAGTTTGAAATAATTTCATTTTATCGGCAAAAAGGAACGTCGGTCGTCCTTTGTACCGAGAACGTTATTTCAAAGACACCCATCTTCTTTAGTGTTAATTACAGGAACCTGCAAAAGGGTCCTTTAAGTAGTTGCTTGAAAGTTGTGACTGTTGTTTTTGTTGTTGTCGATGATAAGGACATAAGGTTTGGTTGTTCAAGGAGAAATAGAGTGTTGGCAATAGCATTATAAGTGTGGCAATGTATTGGTAAATTTTTGAGAGGCTTTTGAGAATTTGTTTGAGGTCTTAATTAAAAACTTGACTTCAATTTCTGGTCCTTGAAAAAATATTCTTTTAAAAATCCACACCTTATTTGGCTGTTGGAAAAATATTCCTTTAAAAATCCACGCCTTATTTGGAGTTTTAAAAATCCACGCTTTATTTGGGGCTTGAAAAAATATTCCTTTAAAAATCTAAGCCTTATTTGGTTCTTGAAAAAATCTACGCCTTATTTGGGGCTTGAAAAAATATTCCTTTAAAAATCTAAGCCTTATTTGGTTCTTGAAAAAATATACGCCTTATTTGGGGCTTGAAAAAATATTCCTTTAAAAATCTAAGACTTATTTGGTTCTTGAAAAAATCTACGCCTTATTTGGGGCTTGAAAAAATATTCCTTTAAAAATCTAAGCCTTATTTGGTTCTTGAAAAAATCTACGCCTTATTTGGGGTTTGAAAAAATATTCCTTTAAAAATCTACGCCTTATTTGGGGCTTGAAAAAATATTCCTTTAAAAATCTACGCTTTATTTGGGCCTTGAAAAAATATTCCTTTAAAAATCCACGCCTTATTTGGGGCTTGTAAAAATATTCCTTTAAAAATCCACGCCTCATTTGCCCATTGAAAAATATTCTTTTAATAATCAACGCCTTATTTGGCTGTTGGAAAAATATTCCTTTAAAAAATCCTTAAATAATTTCTTTGGACAAATCCTATTTTTTCTGGCTCTGAAAATATACTTTAGTCCTTAAAAATTTCTTCTAAAAATCAAAAAACCTCCATTACTTCCAAACGCAACAAGTTGTGACAAACGATACGAAATTCTTTTTTAATGTCCTTTTTGATTTTTGATCCTGTGAAAATGCACAGCAAATCAGTCATGTTATTTTGCATTGCTGTACAACTACCACGGCATTCTAAGGTATTTGTCTCGGTATTAGTTTCGCTCATTGGTATTTGTGTTCATTAATCCTGGCGATTTGTCTGTCTAACTGACTGCCAGACTACTTTTCATCTACATGATGGGGTATGTCGGTCGGTAGGTAGAGGAATTTGCTTGCATTTGCTGTGGTATCTATTTTAATTCGTTTACGTTCATCCTCCTCTGCCCTGTCTCGTCACCCTGACGATGATGTTGGGTAACAAATGCAACAACTGTCAAACCAACAATCGCTCAGCTGTCCTTCATTTCGCCGTTTGCTTCACTTCTTTCTGAAAATACGAACCAACACACCAGGAAATTTTGAAAAATATTTCTGGTTTTCTTGTCGTTTCATCACTTCCCGTTTCTTTTCTTTAAGCATGATTTTTGTTTTCGTCCTCTTCGTATTGAGGCTGGATGTGTACATTTGTGTTTCCTTGTTTCTTGAAGAAAATTTCAATGATGAATGCTTAACAGGTGCTGAACACAATGTCTTCGTGTTTCTTCGTCATTTTAATTTTATTTTTCCTTCTTGCAGACGGTTTTAAGGAGAGAAGAGAGCACACAAAAAGTGTTATCCTGTTTTATTTCTTATTTAATTTTTTTTTTGTGGGTACAGGATCAGGAGACTTTATGTGTTGCTCACGTTTTGAAATATTTTAAAGCAGATGGTTGGTGGCTTAGTATGGCTGACTGACTGGCGGTTGGCGACTTGATGTTAAATCATTGAACTTTGCAGAAGACCTTTACGCTGGAGGAAAGACAAAATATTCTAAAAATAACAAAAAAATATTTAAAATTTTCTCCTTTCTTTTGATCTTTGAAAAATATAAAATTATTTAAAAAAAATTGTCTCCTTTCTTCTGATCCTTGAAAAAAAGAAAATTATTTAAAACAATTTTCTACTTTCTTATGATCCCTGAAAAAAATAAAATTATTAAAAAAAATCTTCTCCTTTTGTTTGATCCTTGATAAAATATTCTTTTAAAAATCCACGCCTGTTTGATCCTTGATAAAATATTCTTTTAAATATCCACACATGTTTGGTCCTTGAAAAAATATTTTAAAAATCCACGCCTGTTTGATCCTTGATAAAATATTCTTTTAAAAATCCACGCCTGTTTGGTTCTTGAAAAAATATTATTTTAAAAATCCATGCCTGTTTGATCCTTGATAAAATATTATTTAAAAAATCCACGCCTTCTTTGCTCCATTAAAAAATAATCCTTTAAAAATCCAAGCCTTCTTTGTTCCATTAAAAAATAATCCTTTAAAAACCCACAATTTCTTTGCTCCATTAAAAAATAATCCTTAAAAATCCACGCGTTCTTTGGTCCCTGAAAAAATATTCCTTAAAAAATCAGTGGTGCTTAAAAAGTATTTTTTAATCCATGCCTTCTTTGGTCCTTGAAAACCTTCTTTTAAAAATCCTTTTTCCTTAAAACAAATATTTTTTAAAAAATTGCCGATCCTTTAAAAAACTACTTTAAAAAATCTCCACCTTTATGCTCGGACTACCCGAGCTTAAAAACTATTAGTTATAAAGGAATCAAGCTTATAAGTTTTTTAAAATATTTGTTTCTAAAAATCCTCCCCTTACAAATAAAATATTTAAAAATAGAATATTTGAAAATGATATTTTTATTTTTAAACACTCATCCTCACCTTAGATTGGCCGCCGTGTAATTCTCCATCCAAAACCATCTGTTCCTCCCCATCAATCAGTCTTGCTGTCTAATGGAAAAATAGAATTTTTATGCCCTGCAACTTCCCACCACACATATTTTGTCACTTAGTCGTTTGTTCTCCCCTTAAGCTGTTGCTGGCTGGCTGTCTGCTGCAACCAACCAACCAACCACCCCTTGCTCCAATGAAAGTCTTGGCTACATTTCCCGATGATTCCATTGCATCGGAATTCTCTCTTACCCTGCTACAAAATCAATAAACCCACTTTAATATTTTCATATTGTCGTCTTGTGTCTGTCTCCGGGTTGACGCCAGTTTGTCAATTTTTTTTTTCGTTTCCTACTTCTTGCATTCTTTAGCTTTGTCCGCCCACTACTACTATCGGCAAAACTCAATCACGAACAAATATTTCCTTCATGCAAGATTCACTCCCAAACCAACCACCATTCGTCGTCGCCACATTGCTTTCAAGGTAATTATGAAATGTTGATGGTCGAGGTGGAGGAGGTGGAGTAGGAAGATGAGGTGTAGCATAAGAGGCTGATGAGAAAGATGATGGCTGATGAAGAAAAAATCTAAATGAAATTTCCTCTAAATTATCTTATTTTATTATATATCGTACAACACCTACAACATTTCTCCCCCTCTTATCGTCGTAGTATTTTCATCATCATCGGTAGCATGAACTTTACTTGCCTCCCCTTCGCTTCTTTCTTTTTTTTGTACATTATAGACTTCCGTCTGTTTTGAACTTTATGTCCCACCATTTGTAGCTCCGTGACTTCGTCTCCAACCTCTTGCTCGCTCCTTGAAAAAGCGTGTCACACACAATAACTTCATTAGATGCGTTGCCATGCATTTCCTGTGCATACATTTCTTTAGTAGTGCACTGATGGTATCCTTCTTCTTTTTTTCTTCATCGTTTTTTTCTCTCTTGTCTTCCTTTACCCTATTTGGTCGTGTCGATGTATCCATCCTTATAGTCCTTGTCTTCTTTTTTTTAATTTCTCCGCTGAACTGAAAATTTAAAGAAATATTCCAATATGTTGTGGCGTTCGTTGTTGTTAGTGTGTTTGTGTGTGTGAGTGCGTCTTAATTTTCGATGATGATGCAATAGCTTTCGGTGGTTTATATTGTTAAAAGGTTCCATCCACCAGCAATATTACTTTAATGAAATGTCAAAATATCCCAGCAAAAACAGTAATCAAAGAATTTTCCCCGAAAAATCGTTTTTAATGAAATTGATGTTTGCTTAGCTAGGCGTTGAGAATTTTATTTTTATATACCACGCTTCAGATTGAAAAACAAAACACTGAAAAAATGTTATTTAAAAGATCAACTCTTTAGAAGTCCTTTCTTTAAAAAAATCAAGCCTAGAAACCTTTACCACAAAATCTTTAAAGGAGTTGGTCTTGACATATTTGTATTTAAAACATCTGCACATCTGAGGTCCTTGAAAAAAAAAATAAATTTCACAATATCTCTTGGGTCCTTGAGGACCTATAAAAAATATAAGGTTTTGGGAAAATATTCTATAAAAAATCTAAGGTTTTTGGGTCATTAAGTAAATGTTCTATAAAAAAATCTAGGGTTCTTGGAAAAATATACATAAAAAATCTATGTCCTTGAAAAAATAGTTTGTAAGAAATCTAAACCTCTTGTGTCCTTTAAAGTAGTCTTTAAAAATCTACACTTTTTTGGCCCTTTAAGAAATCTATCAACATTTTAGGTCCTTGAAAAATTGTTCTTAGAGAAATCTACGCCTCTTGGGTCATAAAAAATATTATTTTAGAAATCTATGACTCTTATGTCCATGAAAAAAGATTTTTTTAAAAATGTACGTCTCTTGGGTCCTTGAAAAAAATATTCTTTAAAAAAATCAACGTCTCTTAGGTCTTTGAAAAAAAGTCTTCAAAAAATACGCCTCTTGGATCCTTAAAAAACGTTTTTAAAGAAATCTACCCTTCTTGGGTCCTTAAAAAATATTCTTTAAAAATTTACGACTCTTGGGTCCTTGAAAAAATATTCTTTAAGAAATCTACGCCTCTTGGGTTTTTGAAAACATGTTTTTTTAAAAAATCTACGCCTCATAGGTCATTAAAATTATGCCACTTGGGTCTTTGAAAAAATCTACGTCCCATGGAAGTCATTTAGCACTCCAAATATGTTTCATTAAAAATCCAAGGTTTGAAAAAATATTAAAATCCCCGCTCTGCTATACCTATAAAAATATTCCTTAAAATACATGTTGAAAATAAAAAAAAAAAATATTTTTTAAAAAAAGCTGCGATTTGGCAAAAACTATTCTATAAAAAATCCACGCTTTGATAACATTTAAAAAATATTCTCTAAAATCCCCACGAATTTAATTAAGTTCCTAATCCTATGAAAATATATTTTTTTAAATCCATATTTTAGAAGTCTTTGAAATATCCAACCACAATTTAGAAGTCTTTGAAAGATATTCTCTAATAAAAAATTACGCATTCTCATACCTTAAAAAATATTCTTTATAAAAATTTACACTCTGTCATATTTTGAAAAACATTCGTTTCGTACAAAAAATCTTGAAAATTCTCGCCTAAAGCAGTCACTTCCAAAAATCTCCTTTTCCAATAATTCCTTTATAATATAAACATATAAATACACACACCAATGTTTCTTATAATCCTTCTTATATAATCCTCTAAGGCTCAAATAATCATTATGAAGCTATACTATAAAACAGGGATGCTCCTAATACTTGCATTGGTATTTGTATCAGTAAATCTAAATTGAGAGATAATACGTATGGTTTGTTGTCACGAAAACGTAAAGGGCTGAGCAATACTGCTATAAAATATCTACGACTAGGCCTCTGATACGTCTTCTAAAGATATTCTATTCGAAATTAACGCCTATGACTTAGATACTCCTTCTTAAAATATTCTGTAAAAAATCTAACACTCCTTCTAAAGATATTCCATATGAATTTAACTCGTATGACTTAGATACAGCTTCTAAAAATATTCTATTAAAAATCTATAGTCCCGAACAAAAAATCAACACAACTATTCTATATTCTAGCAACATAATAATATTTACGCTCTGATTCTCTTTCAGATATTTATAAAATAAAGATCTTCGCCTTCGTCTATAATAGTCCATATCTTTGTATCCATATCCTTAGAAATACCTGCTTATACATCCAATGATCCGTCTAAAAATATTTTTGTAAATCCATACCTATGACATAACATGTCACAATATGTACTTAGCCACATATTATGTGTGGTGCATATTTTCAGGCGTATCTAATTGAAGTTCAATATTCACATATTGTTTTAATCAAAAATTTCGTTTATTGTAATTCTAGGCTAGAAAAATGTAAGCTGTTTAAAAATGAATTCCAATTTTTTATTCCAATTTATTCTCTGACCTTTAAAGGACTCTAGGTTTTCTCGCATTCAACGGAAACTATCATCAATGTCCAATTATTTGTAATTACACGTTTTGTTTTGGAACCCTTTATTTATTTTTTTTTTAGAATAGTTACTTTGATTGCCAGTGGACCTGAAATATAAATAGCAACTGTCGTTATTATTAGGTTTTGGTTTCACATGTCACAATATGTAATTAGTCACTTATTATGTGTGGTGCATACTTTTAGGCGTATCTAATTAAACTTCACTATTCACATATGTTTTTAATCAAAAGTTCGTGAATGCCTAATTTTTTATTGTAATTCTAGGCTAGAAAAATGTAAGCTATTTAAAAATAAATTTAATGTTTTTCTTCCAATTTATTCTATGGCCTTTATAGGACAATATTTTTCCTCCCCTCCCCATCAGCTGTGGCCAATTACAAACAAAACCCCCTCCATCCATCGAAACCATCATTAATACCCAATTATTTATAATTACAGCTAACATATTTTTTATATATGGTCGTTTTTTTAATTGTTAAAGAACCCTTTATTTTCTATTTGTTTAAATAGTTCTTCTCCCCCTTTCCCCTCCTCGTCCACCCCTTTTTCCGCAAGCATTTCTATAAAATAATTACACCAAAGAAACAATTATTATTTATTGTATACAAGAAATGCCAATCAAAATCGAAAGTGAAACACAATTATATTATCCTGTCTACTACAGGAACACAGGATAGAGAAGAGAATGGAGGTGGGTGGGTGGTTAAATTATTTCTCTGTAAACAACACATAATAATTTATTATTAATTAGTATAGTATTTTTCTTTTGCTAGTTGTTGTTGTGTTTGTCTTAACAATCCATCAAGCGTGTCATAATTTCTCCCAATTCATTCATTCACTCATTTGCTGCTGCTGTTCATTGGTCGTCGGGGCCATAATGATATCATTTCCATAGGATATTTTAATGCTTATTCACCTCACCGGGCTCGCTCGCTCATTCATTTCCTTTCTTGCTCCCCCTCCAAATAAAAACTTTCAATGATATTTGAAAGTTTTCTATTTGCTTTGCACGTCCTTTTCCATTGCCTTGCCATGGCTTGTCATTCTTCGTCTTCTTCATGAAAACGAAAAATAAGTTACAACAAGTAACTCAAGCTACCTTCTAATTGTCTTGCAATCCTTTGGAATCTTTCAAGACATAAAATAACACTCTCTCATACACACACACACAAAATCAGCCATTTAGTCCAGTAGTCAAGTCAAGTCAGTCATTCAGTCAGTTTGTTAGCGAGTCATCCAATTCTAGTTAGCCTTCTTGTTGTTTCTTCTCACCCGAAAAAAGTGTAAATTTAAACACTGCTCGTGTTGTTCTCCCTTTTTACTACCCTACTGAAGAGGACTTCTAAGCTAAAAATGTGGTCCAAGGAGAGCTGGGAGGGTAAAGGCGGTTATATGCCAGGATATGATTAAAGTTATTATTAAATTCTAACATTTCATGCACTGGTTCCTTGGTTGGATGGTTGGCTCGCTGGCTGGCTGTGGCTGGCGTCAGCTTTTAGCGTCATTTGGCGGCATTTCGACCGTCCACAGCTAAAAAGCCATAAAATGCGTGATTAACTTAAGTTCTTTCTGGTATTTTGTTGTTGTTAGTTTTTCTTGTGAAATATTTTTATTTTTTCTTTACTTTTTCTTCTTGTTAATTTTCTTTATTTACATACATACATACATACAGAAATATATATTTTTATAACAACATTTATACTCTGTTGTGCCGTCACAAAGTCGCTGTGCGTTTTTTCTTTCTTTTTGCATTGCTTTGCCTTAGTTCATCTTCCTATGTTGCTATTTCTTCTTCATTTTTTTTTTCAATTTCAATTTGAATTCACAATGTGTACGTTCTTTAAAATAAGGTCCTTTTTTCCTTGTTCTTCCCTATTGCCTTCAATTCCTGTTCATTGTAATTTTCTACATCATTGATAACAAAAATATACGCTCTCTCTCTCCACCTCTCTCCCGTTTTTGGGATTTAATTTTTGCTCGAGAGTAGCCAAGGCTCTTTATTTGCAAAAAATGTCCTTTTTGATTGGGACATATTCTCTTTTTGGATTTCATGAATGAGAACATAAGATAGCTCTTTTTGCGGGACCTCTCTTGATATGGAAAGAGTACCTAAGAGAACTTAAATTGACACAGTGGTCTGAAAAGCCGCATATGGACTAGGACTATCTGTAAAATAAAGGAAATTGCCGCCAAATTCTATAGAAGACATAAAAAAATATTATTCAAACAATCTTCAAATCTTAAAAAAACCAATGTCTGCTATACCTGTTTCTAACAAATATTCTGAAAACCTTTGTAATCTTCTGATAATAATACTAAAAGTATTCTTTTTTTGATAATTATTTTCAAAATATTCCCTAAAAATCCATATGTTTGGATTTTTTTAAATACATACCAATTATCCGTCTAAAACCATATTTTTTATGAATCGATAGGTAAGGAGCTAATATATTTCTTTAAATTGTTCATAAAATAAACACAATTTCTACTCTGATAGTCATCTGATTGCCAGTGGACCTGAAATGTGAATAGCAATATTGAAGCTTAAAATATCTTCTGTAAACAAAACAATGACTGTAAAATTTTTATTCCGAGCATTCAGCAAAATTATGGTTACACATGTATACATTTAGCGGGTTTTTGTTGTGTGTGGTGCATACTTTTAGGCTAACCGAATTAAAGTCCAATAATCACATATGTTTTTAATCAAAAGTTTGTGAACTAGCATACTATATGATATTTTAAATTCATTTGAGTTTTTTGATAAAATTATCTAAAAAATATTTTTATAAATCCAAACTTATGGATCTGATAATCCTTTTATAAAAATATTCATGATACCATTCTTGGCTTTGACTTTGATTTGATCCTTCTAAAATAAATATAAAAGAATTGAGACTCTGGTATTCTTCTGACTGTTGATTTAATACATACACATTTTTTTATCAATTTTTGGCGTGTGTGTGGTGCATACTTTTAGGCGAATCAAATTAAACTCTAATCACATATGTTTTCAATCAAAAGTTCGTAGATACATATTAAGTTCGGCCGGGCCGAACTTTGGATACCCTCCACCATAGATATACTGACAGGTGCTTGAAATGAAAATATAGGGAACATACCAAAAAATGGACCTATACCGACATTTCTACAATCCGATTATGTAAACAATAATTTTTAATAGAAAATTATACCCTCAGCCTTGTGGCTAATTAGTGTGTATACACTTTCTCAAGGTGAAAATGTGCCTCATCGAAATATTGGTTCTAGACCCCATGTTTCTTGGGACCAAATCCGTTTCAGAAAAATTATATTTCATCCCATCTTATTATGTCTTCCAAACTTAGTTCAAGTCCGAATTTGGGGAATATCGGTCCATGCCATCTGGTACCTCCCACATGGGGGCTACGGCTAAGCCTAAATGCGGGCTATAGTTCACATATAGTTCATTATCGAACCGTACGTTCTAGTTTTTTATTTCGATATGCTTCGCAGGTGAAATGATTACAACAGAGTGTTAGAACCAAACCCAAAACGCGGAAAAATCAGATAATTATATTAATATAAAAATGGGGTTATATGGGGACTACGCCTAAAAGGGGTTGACTATTAATAATTTTTGGTAGGGAGATTTGTTTCCATATACGGCTACAAAATACCAAATTTCAGTGATTTCCGTTGAAAAACGCGCTCAACAACCTTCAAATGCCGAAATTTGGGGGTACCTTTATATGGGGGCTACCAGAAAAAATGGACCTATATTCATAATTTTTTGTGGAGTGATTTGGAACCTATTTAGAATTCAAAGTACTAAATTACAGCCAATTCGGTGGAAAAATACGACGAAAACCCCCAAAATACTGAAAGTTAGGAGGTACCGTTATATGGGGGCTACCAGAAAAAGTGGGCCTATATTTATAATTTTTTGTGGCGACATTTAGTACCCAATAAGAACCCAATGTACCAAACTTCAGCGAATTCGGTTGAAAAACGCGCTCAAGCACCAAAATTTCGAAAATTTGGGGGTACCCTTATATGGGAGCTATGCCTAAACGTGGACCGATATATCCCATCTTCGAACTTGACCTGCCTGCAGACAAAAGACAACCCTATGCAAAATTTCAGCACCCTATCTGAATTCCTTCGGAAGATAGCGTGATTACAACAGACGGACGGACAGACGGACGGACATGGCTAGATCGTCTTAGAATTTTACCCTGATCAAGAATATATATACTTTATAGGGTCGGAAATGAATATTTCGGTGAGTTACAAACGGAATGACAAAATTAATATACCCTCCATACTATGGTGGAGGGTATAAAAAGGAATTGAGACTTTGATAAATTTCTGCTTGCTAGTGTGTCTGAAATATAAATAGCAACTGTCGTTTTTGAGGTTTTCCAAACTTTAGATAAATAACAATGATTGCCTACATTTAAAATCATGTCTTAGGAGAAATTATAATTTAACACCTACACAATTGTCAAGTTTTGGTGTGTGGTGCATACTTTTAGGCGAATCGATTTAAACTGCAATAATTACATATGTTTTTAATCAAATGTTCGTTAAGACTACATGATATTTAAAATTAATTTGGTTATATTGATTTCAATGTAGCTTGTGACCTCTTCTTACCGGCTGTGTGCAATTAGGGGTTATTTGTAATTGCCGCATATATTTAGAAAAAAATATTTAAATACCACATTATCTACGTCTTGGAACATACGTACCTCATAAAAATAATATAAAAAAACTGCCTGTTATACCTGAAAAAATATCCTTAAAAAAATTACAACCTCTGTTATTAATTGAAAAATATTCATTATTATAGATCTGATAGTACATTACAAAAATAGTCTCAAATATCTTAACATATTTTTTTAATCCAAGCCACTGACTTTGAAAGGCCTTCTAGCTTTTCGAAGTCTTAATGTAAATATTGTTCATAAGTCCGAAAATATGCGAACGCTAATAGCACTGATGTCTTCCCGAAAATATTCTTTAAAACATCTCTTCTTTACTCCACACTCTTATTTACTATGACAATATCATGAACAACCTATGATCTAACTTCGATTAAAAATTGTTCTTTTTTTTTAATCCACACTTTTTACTCTTAAAATCCACTATTATAACATTGACAGCCCCTAAAGAAATATATTCTGTACAATGGTATAAATATCAATTTTTGTAGCTCGAAAGTCCTTGAAAAAGGGATATTTTTATACCCTACACAACTATGTTGTCAGGGTATTATAGCTTTGTGCAGCCCCAAGAGTTTGTAACGCCGCGAAATATTGGTCCTAGACCTACCTTTAAGTATGGACTAGCTGAATCGATCTAGACATGTGTGTCCGTCTGTCCATTATAATTTGTAAAGACGATACAGGCCACAGTTATGGACCAATCTCCACGAAATTTTGCATGTAGGACGGGTTGGGGCCAATGAAGATCCCTATTGTTTTTGGTAAAGGTCGGTTTATATTTAGGGGGTGAAATGGACCATAAACTTTATTTTTGTCCGTTTTTCTGGTCGCTCCAGAGGCCGCAATTATGGCCCGAACATCGCG